>NC_056748.1:340526094-340618594 GCF_019279795.1 Protopterus annectens | reverse complement strand
GCATGTGCGTTTGCTTGCATATGCATGCGTGTGTGTGTGTGTGTGTGTGTGTGTGTGTGTGTGTGTGTGTGTTACGATTACTCTAAGACATCATCAGTCCTGAGACAGAGACAGATAGACACATAGATAGCCAGATAGATAGGTAGAATTGCACCACAACTGCATAAGACAGCATGTCCATATAACATTTCTGAAATGTCCTGATATATATCTACTGTTGTCTTCTGCAATATCAGGAAATGTTTAACAAATTCATTCATGGATCTCAAACACAATGAAATGAAACTGCTTAACAGAATAGCAATCAAGCTGTAAATCCAATATAATATGGCTATTTAAAGATTAAAAACATGAGAATGAAATACTGGTATTTATTCTGATAATGCAAGAATCGTGTAGATGTAGGCTGAAGAAGGAAGGAAAGAAGATACAATTCTTTTATAGGCATGCTAAGCATCTAACTAGGAAAACATGTTACTAACCATGGCTCTCTGTTTACCAGTTAAATAACCACAGTAAATCTGCCTTGTCACTTACACATAAACAGATTGCTCTATAAATAGATGTATTGTTCTGTTTCTCCCCATGGGTCAGTGTTTGTAACTATATTTATGGTAATAATTATCAACCACCTAGGGTTTTTCAGTGGAATCCCTGCATTATGGAAACCATTGTTCGCCTGCTAATTAGTTAAGAAGTATTACTTCTTATAACTGATTTTTAAACTTTTTTCTATAGAGTTTTGCTACAGCAGTGAAAATGAATACCATTTCAAGCAGACTCCTATCAAGTTTATTGACAATTTACTTTTTTTTAGTAAAAATCGAAATAATATATATTTTGCAGTATAGCAGTGGCAATGCTGTTTTCATAAAAATATGATACTTAATGGCCAGATACAAGATGTGTAACTGTTCTTAGCATGTGAGAAGGCAAATCTGCAGCTAATGAGAAACAGCACCATGTGAAGGTTGTAAAAATTCTGCTTCCAACTGAGTTTTGTTAAACTATGCATTTGAGTCAGCACAATATTATTTAAGCTTTGTGGCCTTCATTACTATTTGTGTTTCATACCAACAGTTTGTTTAACAAAGGTACTAGTTTTAATTTAATCTGTTTGCTTTACTGCTTCACTGGCTACTTGGAGAGCTAATGTCAATGTGAAATCTGCTTTAGGATGTTTTTGGAAATCTTCTATTGTGCAGTCTGCAAGTTCTCCAGATAACAGCTATTAAGAGCAGCACCTTTGTTGTTGCAGTTATGGTTACATAGGTATAACAAGTGTTACTGTACATCAAAGAAGGAAAATGACAGGTGGCAGCATATACTAGAACTATCATTTTACAGTAAAGCAATTCAATGAATCCTTTGTAAATCCAAATCATTTCCAGAACAATGCTGTATGGAATAAATTTAAGGAAATGCATTTCATATGTAAGTTGCAGCCTTACAATATATGGCAAATGAAAGACAAATTTGGGAACATTTACTTGAAGAATTTCATGATATGTAGCATACTATTCTTAACCTAAGCTGAACTGTGAGCCCAGAAGAGAAAGAAGGAAGGTGCTGCGGTGATCTCACTTTAGTGCCAGTGGAGGGGTATACCTGCTCTGTTTTTTAAGATGACAGGTTAATACAGATAGGGCAGACAGAGAAGGAAATGCAATGTTTAAGTTTGATATGGAGATAATAGGAGAGCAGGCATTATTTAAGGAGTAAGATTCACTGATTAGGAACATTTCTGGTGCTGGTGTGTTGCAAACAGGAGAAGACAAAAGCATTTGATAAGGCAATTGCTTTATTTGCAATAAATCTTTTAAGAGGATACTATGCCTTGGTCATACCATAGCTATGTAACAAAAATGACAACTAGCTTTACTCTAATGTTTAGCTAAATGCTGGAAGATGAAGACGTTTTAACCATGAGCTCAGAGAAAAAGTCCAATAGTACAGTGGCCCAGAATCCAAACGCTAATGGTTCTGAGCTATAGCTTGTATTTGTCACAAGAAGCAGCTATGGAATATGCAAGCATTAATATTAGGCAAAACTGAACTTCACAGGACTCATGCAATATTGCCCTCAGATAACTGTAAGAACAACTAGTCTACTAAAGATACACCACAAAACCAAACATAATCATGAGATCTGTAAAAATGGCCCCTATTTTACATCTGCTTATTCACAGCACAGCTGACAAGCACTTAAGAGCATAAAATGGATTAAAGAGTAAATATACTTTACATAATAAAGAAACAATTTTGTTATATACAGGGATGAAAACTTAACTCCTGTTAGATAATTATAGGTGCACACTTTGACCTGTACAATTATCTTTGCAATATATTTACTAACATTGCACACTGCCACACTAATGTAATTGCAGATCGTAGCCATCATCATTTTGTGATATTTCAAGGTGTGTGACTGAAAAACAAGAAGATTACGATGGGTCTGTAATTTTTATACAGTGAAAAAATGGTAGAAAACAAAGGCAATTTACTGCTTACAAAAGAGAAGCTGAAACAATGCCAAATTCAAATAATTGAAAAACAACACTAGGGTACCTGAATCAGGTACCACACATCAGTCTGACACATAAGCACAATCCTTAAATAAGTAAGGGGGTGAAAAAAAATTTGCATTCTGGACATTAAAGTCATGTATTCGAAAGTAGTTGTTCATGATCAGCAACTATTATCAAGTTGTGGCAGTAGCATTAAATAGTTCATTTATTAAATAAAGACATCTTCCATGTGGAAACTCTAGCTTGCCTCTTCTATTACCTCTCTTTACTGAATGCAGACTTAGGGGCCCACTTCGTAAGAATGAAAGGTTCATTAACTTTATATTAATAGCTGGAGTGTGTATTATGCATAATTCTGAAGGACTGGAGTAAGGTGACTATGCTTTCATTATGTAAGACCAGTATAATGAATGGAATGGGTATTTTGAAACAAATTAGATTGTTAATAGGTGGGCTGTGCCACAGTCTTCAGCAAAACATTTACAAGTATGACTTTGTTGAGCAGGTCCAGCAAATCTAACAGATTTCCCTACATGTCCAAGATGATGACAAACAGGACACTGAAGAAAGTTATCTGCATTTCAGCAACACATTGAGTAACATTCTAACTTTACAAGAAATAAGACAATAAGCATAGGAGATGGACCCAATGATTTTGCTAAATAAGAAATGAATAATGCGCCAGGTGGTAGTTAAACGAAGATCATAGATGGCAAGAGGGCGTGACTAGGCCATTGTCTTAGAGATCATTGTTGGGTTCATTATTCTTTTACTTTCTCTGCAAAAGGTTCACAGAGGAGCCATGATGGCTGGGTTGATCTAATTTTGTTATCCTTTTTCAATCCCATTTAAGTACTTTCTGTAGCATGCCATGTGGAGAAAAATTATCATCCATATCAATAGTCAACCTCCCATGTTTACCTGCCATTCTATAGTAATCTGCTAAGGTTCTCAAGAGACAAAGGTCTCTGCCATTATATGAAAGTGGTATATATAACCCAGAATGCAAGCAGTATGGTCTACTTTTACAACTAGTAAACAGTAACTGTGGCCTGTTATACAGATAATGTAGATCATTTAGTAGCCTGTGATGGTTAAGCTTACTTTAATCCAGGTCAGATTAACGTGCAGTAAGTTTAGGAGATTGAGAGCTCTCACATATCCATGGTTCACCTCTGCTATTATGACATTACAAGAAGAAAGGGTTCAGGCTTGGTTTAGCTGGAAAGGGAATATTCAGGATGATAATTGTCATCAGAATTAGCTTTCACTCAGAATGTGCAGTAGAACAGAAATGAAAACTGCCAAATTTGTTTGTATCGGAGGTAAGCAAACATTGTATGTGAGCAAACCCAAGGCATTTTGGAAAACAAAACTGCTGTCTGATATCTCTTCTGAACATATACCTGGCCATCCTTTGTCAATTTTTAAAGAACTCAAATCTCCACTACAACAATTTCCAGCTATCTAGCTCTCATGCCATGCCATAGTCCCCATTATTGATCATATTCCTGCCCTCTAAATTTTACTCCTCTCTCCATTTCAAGAAAATTTCTTTCGGTTCATCAACCAAAAATACTCTATCTGCAAAGATTCTCTATTCTATCCTGCCTTCAAGAAAATGGCTGCTCCTTGTATAGCAAAACCTCAGAGTTTCATCATTAATCTATCTCTTTTCTGTGGATTAAGATATCCTTCATTCAGTCATGTGGTTATCTGGTCTTTCACTAAAATACCTTCTCCTGTTATTCTTCAGGGTTATATCTCAAAGCAACTTCCTATCCAAAAGCTAAAATATTTGAAAATATAATGTATATTGAAATTTTAGATGGTGTCAACTGACACAGTCTACTTGCTAATGCACAACACTGGCTCAGAAAAAGTATTGGTATGCTAACGGCCATGGGCAATACTGATGACACCATGTACAGTAAAAAAGGGGCTTTTTCTGTGTATGTTGTATCATGTTCACATCCATATATCATAGTGTTTTAATAAGTAATCTTAGGGTTTTGAGAAAGAGTCCTGAAATGCATTTACAACTAAATTACTTACAACAAATTTCACGTTTCTTCTGGAGCCTTAGACCTAGATTTACATAGCTTCAAAGCTGGTTTTCCTCTGAGGTCATTTGTAGAACAAATCCTCTTTTCCTTGATCATAAATGCTCTTATCCTTGATCTTCCTGACTTACTTGTCTTTAAACCTTGGAAGATCTCTTCAGTAATTCAAAAACGATTTACTGCAGATATATAACCATAAAATGTAAAATATCTTATTTAGTTAGCATATACTTAGTAAAACTGTCCTGTAATGTGCCACTTGCCCAGGCTGTGGATGAAGAGGCCTTCTGGCAATCCATTTACCCAGGCAATAAATAAATATATTTGTCAGTCAACTTGAAGATGCCATTATGGCCCTTGCAGTTTAGGAAAAGTCAACTATTTTGTCCATATTCTGATGCATGATCCATTCAGACTTCCATATGAATGTGTACCTCATCAAAGATATTGATGACTATGGTTAGAACAATGTTAAGACTACTGCAAATAAAATGTTGAACCATCTTAAACTCAGTTACAAATTAGCATATATATTTAGTAATACAAGTACTAGGAAGAAGCGGAAGGGTAAATCAAGAATCAGACACTAAATTTTAAATGATGTAAGTGCTTCCATCCGTATTTATTAAAACAAACCTCTTCAGACAACTACAGCAAAGTAAAGGACACAGTTTAAAAAAAAACCCTCCATTAAATCATGTGACCCAAAAGGAAGTTGCATCACTGAAACAAATTTTTGGAAACACGACCATCTTGTGGTTCAAAGACTAAACTACAGCTACATAAACAGTCAATTCATTCATAAAAGTACCTAGCTACCATATAATATGATAGAACAGAAAACGCATAGAATTGAAATACAACTATAAAAAAAAATCACATATAAACACTTAAAACCAAAAATATTACCTATCCAGTACCTTCAGTTTTAATAAGCACTGTACTGAGCATGTATCATTCAACCCGGGAAAGTTATAAGCATTTAATCAAACTTGCCACTTAAGTACACAGCGTTCCAGTTTAAGAGTCCAAGGACCCCCTCCTTCATCAGGCAAAACTTGCTCAATTATTTTGAATTTAAAATGATACTCTGGGAAAGTCATAATGTGTCTGGCTAGGGCATTATGAACATGCAGTTTATTAATACTATAAATATGCTCATATAGTCATTCTTTAAATCTGCATTCTGTTTTACCTATATAAAAACTTTCACAGAACAAGCACTTAGCCAGATAAACAACGCATTTAAAGTTATAGTTAAACCTACTATTGATCTCATAATTCATATTATGGGTCGTAAAATTATTGCCAGTATCAACATATTTACAATAAGGGCAAGCTTTGCACTTATACATTCCAGGGCATTGAAAGATAAAGATGTTATTAGTTAGTACAACATCCCATAGTTCACAGATGCTATTAGTGGATTCCCCTACTGCTACCGGAACCCAAAACATGGCAACAGAGTTATGTAAACAAAGGGAAAGGGCATTATAATTCATCTATTTGTTAGGATCCTGTTGTCCTCTGGACATTTTATAATGACATTAGGTTTGCAGACATCTGCAGATTTGGTCAGCCTCAAACCCTTGGGATTCGGTTTGACTTTTGAGAAGTAAACCTTGAACTCCAGGCCACTCCAGTAGCAACAGGTCTTTTGGAGGAGTAGAGACGCCCACCCCTACTTCCTGTATTCTGTTTGTGATCCAATTTGATATCCAATGATTTATACAAAAGTTAACATTTAGGTGAGAGAAAATATAACTCCAAGCTTCTTAGAAAGTTGTGTAACAAGTCCAAAAAATGAAAAACAAAACGGCAATATAAATATGAATACTTTTTAATAAAACAAAAAAACAACTGGTAAGCGCTTTCATTCACATATAACTTCTTCAGACCTGGTTGTATCACAAAAAACACTGCATTTAAATGTTAAAAAGTCACATGACTAATACACTAACAATGCTTTAACCCTTTCTTGCATAAAACTACTGTAAAGTTTTCTTTTTCATTAAAAAGTCACATGACTAATACACTAAGAATGCTTTAACCCTTTATACATAAAATTGCTTTAAAGTTTTCTCTTTCATTCATACCTGGATCTGCATCTGTATTAAGCCTTACTTGCCAGGCATATTCCTTCCAATTTAGGTCATCTTCTGCATCCCATCTTTTTGCTGCCTCAACAACTTGGTCAATTATAATAAATCTAAACCCCACTTTAATATTATTATGAACATTTACAACATGTCGTGCTAAGGCATTTGATAAATCTAATTTGTCCACAGCCCTAAGATGTTCATAAATTCTATGATGGAAACTACGTGTTTCTCTACCTATATAAAATCCCTGACAAGAATTACATGATATTAAATGCACAACAAATTTAGATTTACAATTATAGTTACCCCTTATATTGATAGTATAATTCCTAGCACTTACACTAACCTTATTACCCGAATAAATAAACTTACAATAATTACAATGTTAGCAAGACATGTTGTAAATGTTCATAATAATATTAAAGTGGGGTTTAGGTTTATTATAATTGACCAAGTTGTTGATGCAGCAAAAAGATGGGATGCAAAAGATGATCTAAATTGGAAGGAATATGCCTGGCAAGTATAAGGCTTAATACAGATCCAGATCCAGGTATGAATGAAAGAGAAAACTTTAAAGTAGTTTTATGCAAGAAAGGGTTAAAGCATTGCTAGTGTATTAGTCATGTGACTTTTTAACATTTAAATGCAGTGTTTTTTGTGATACAACCAGGTCTGAAGAAGTTCTATGTGAATGAAAGCGCTTACCGGTTGTTTTTTGTTTTATTAAAAAGTATTTATATTTATATTGCCGTTTTGTCATTTTGTTTTTCATTTAGGTGAGAGAGTTAATATATAATGGTGTGGGGGGTGGTGCTGAATGCCTTTGCAAGGTCCAAATATGTAGGGTGCACTGGTTTGCCTTCATCCATTGCCTCAGTGACCTTTTTAAAGAAGTCAACCAGGTTAAGTAGTCAGGACCAGCTGAGTTGGGATGAGAGGCTATAGGTCACTTGTTTCCCTATTTATTAGTTCTTTAATTATACTTTCCATAGCCTTACAGATAAGGCTGGTCAGGCTTAAAGTCAATAATTTACCCAGATTTTTTGTAACTCCACCTTTGTACAAGGGAATGACTATTGCTATCCTCCATTCATTCAATACAGAGCCTGTTTTGAGGCTAATGTTGAATAGCCACTGAAGGGGGACTGACAATTCATGTTCCAGGCTAGCCAGCAGGAAGCCTGGTATGTTATCTGGCTCCACAGATGAAGTGATCTTGGTTTTAGATTGAGCTTTAAGAACTTGTTCTTGTGAGATATGAGAGGGTGATGATGTGAGTATTTGATTTGATTTGAGAATACTGAAGGGGAGAGGGGTGATGTTAGGGCTGAATTTATCTGCTAGTAGATTGGCTATGTCCTATGAGTCTGAGTATGTGATATGATATACTGTTAACTCTATGCAGTGCTAGGCATTATGTCTGAGATTTCTAACATGTATAAAGAAGACTTTGTGGTTGTCTTTCACCAGGGTGGTTATTTTTACCTTGTATCTGGTTTTGGTTGATTTGATTAGATTTTACCATCTTGTTCCTGACTTCAGGAGATTGTTATGACCCCAAGGAACTGCTGTTTTGAAACTGATTGGAATTCGTGTTGCTGTTTTTCCTAAAGAGAGGAGGGGACGCTAACATTGTCCTAACCATATATATTTTTTTCTTTGTGTTGTTCCTCTGCAAGTGCTGTTATGGACTGACTGTTTGAATCTGTTTGATTTAATTTCAGAAATATTATGTGTCTTTGCATTCTTTTGTGCTGGCCTGTGATGTTGTATCTCCTAGCACCTGAATCACAATGAAAGGAGTTGTACTTTCCAGCCTATTTCTTCTGCTGGAACCTGATAAACTGTACTACATAGTAGCCAATAGACTCGCTTCTTCAATTGCTTAGCTCAGCAGTCCTTTCCCAGGTAACCTTTTCCCAAATTCCCACAGCTTCTGTCTTAGGTCTTTCCAGTATCAGCCTTGTGTGGTACTTAGTCTGTTGTAGCATTTTGTACTGCTCTGCTGCTCTGATCTGTTTTATTTCTAATTTTCTGCAATTGCTATACTACCATGCTGATACCCTTCCTATACTGCTGTAGTTATATTTTGGCTATACTACTATAGTTATAGTGTTGCTATACTACTGTAGTTATACTGTTGCTGTACTACTGCAGTTATACTGTTTTGTACCAGTGCACCAATAATTATGCTGTAGTACTGTACTTAGCATTTTGCTGTATTACTGCACTTATACTTTTTTGTACTACTGTTGCTGTGCTACTGCATTTACATTGGTTAGTATCCATGTACTCATACTTTTGCTGCTCCATTATATTGTTGTACTATTGCACTTTTACAGTTTTTGTACTGCTGTACTTAGTTGTTATACTACTGAACTTTTCATTGCTCCAGTACTGTACTTGCATTGTTACCCTTATGGCGTTGCACATTTATCTTTTATAGTGCTGTTCCACTGCACATATCTCATGCATTATTGAATATTTGCCCTCATATAGCAGCTGTTTAGCAGTGTGGCACAGTTTTATTGCATGTACATAACTGTTTTCTGTTATGGGGCACCTTATTTGTGCTGCTCATATCACTGTTTTGCATTAGGGCACACTGCCTTCCCAGTGATATTGCTCTGGCACCTGAGCCCCATTTTCACTGCTTTCTGTAGCATGCAAGCCATATTTGCATTGTAATGAAATTGTTGCATTGTAGTGCCTGACACGTCTTCTCTTTATTACCTGCTTTTTTGCTGTAAGTGCCACCTCCAAGCTAATACTACAGTTGTAATATTGTCCAGTCTGAACTGCTGTTCCTGGCGCTTAAGCTGTATTTCTAAATTTTCTGACATTTTCTGACCATTAAATGCTGTACTGCCTCCATGTTGTTGTTGTGTCTTTCGGCTTTTCCCGGTTAGGGGTCGCCACAGAGGAACCCCGGTCTGCTAATGATTGGCAATAGATTTTTACATGCCGAGTTGCCGGCCCTGATGCACAACCTTCAACGAAGGTACGCCCATTCACGCATGTCTCCACACAGAAGATGCTCTAGCTGAGAATCAAACAGGACAACATCTTACTGTGAGGCGACAATGCTACCGCAGCACCACCACCACAGTTAGTACTATATAACTCTATTGTCATCCTCATCACACTATTATATCCTTATTGTTGCCTTAGGCCTTAGTGGCAGTACTCTGACGTAATTCCATCACTATGTCATTACTATCTCATAGTGGTGTTTGATAATGTTGTTTGGGTTGGTTCTCTGATTAGCCCATCTACTGCCACTATAAGGTTATACAAATGTATGTTATGATGGCTGGATCTGAAAACCCTCATTACATCACAGATCTTGGCTCTTGAAAGACTACTAACCATCATCCTTTTCTTAACCACTCTCATTATGCCATTACTATCTCATAGTGGCGTTTGATAATGTTGTTTGGGTTGGTTCTCTGACTAGCCCATCTACTGCCACTATAAGGTTATACAAATGTATGTTATGATGGCTGGATCTGAAAACCCTCATTACATCAAAGATCTTGGCTCTTGAAAGACTACTAACCATCATCCTTTTCTTAACCACCCAAATGAAAGTTGTGTTTATTTTCTTGACAAAAGAGCTACACATTAGTGTAGATGGTTGCAGACATTTTAAGCCCTAAAGAGCTAAAGACTAACACTACTATGACTCATGAGTGCATGTGCATTGGCTATAGCAATGCATGGAGGAGGTGCAGCTGTTTTGGTTTGATCTAATGGTGGTTACTTTTTTTTAGTTCTTTGTCTAAGTGGCTTTGTTAATAGACCAGATGGCTTAATGGTTAAGGTCTTCTCCTCCCATGCACAAGGTACAAGGTTCAATCCTTACCTCCAACCAATGCCTGTTTGGAGTTTGCATGTTCTCCCTGTGTCTCTATGGGGTTTCTCCCATGTCTGAAAAAAACATGCTAAATGTTTCCATCTCAGACCAATGAATGGAGCTGTGGGCAGCAGAACAGACTCTACACGGTGCCCTATAGGGGGAAGAGTTGTACAGACTAACCACTTTGGGCATCTACTGTGGTGTGCAGTATCCTCAAGATAGGAGAACATGGATCATAGACTGCACACCATGACAGGGCTAGCCACTTGACAGTGTAAAATATGGCTCTAGGTGATTCGGTCATGTTGGCTAATGTCGCCAAAAATGGGCATGGGTAGTTACCAGTGATAAGTGGGTTGAGGACCTGGCCTACTCTGACCCATGCCAGGGACCCTTGCTAATGGTGAGAGGGGTATATGTGCCCCTATTGGTCATTGTGTGCCCACCATAAAGCCCAGCAGCCCTGGTTCAATAAGCTACTGGCTGGCCATTGTCTAGTTGCCCAGCCTCGGTTACCTAGGATAGCTCTGTTGAGCAAAAGCTGGACATAAAACCAGTCAACCTGCCAAACATGAAGTGAGAATTGCTACCCTTAATGTAGGTTCACTGACAGGCTTGTGAGGAAAAGAGTGAATTCAGAAAGCAGTTGCAGGACCTACTAGATAAAGCAGGACAACATGAATTGGTGTTGATAAAGGGTGACTTGAATGCACATAATGAGACAGACAGAACAGGATATGACGACTGCCTTGGTCCACATGGGTGGGGTAACAGGATCAAAGAAGGAGAAGACAATCTAGACTTCTGTCTGGCAAATGGCTTGATAGTAGCTAACACATGGTTCAGAAAGAGAGGCAGTCACAAGATCACATGCAAGAGGAGCCAACATGCAACTCAGGTAGACTTCCTCCTAGTAAGGAAAAGGCAATGGGGTAGAATCCATGATTTCAAAGTTATCCCCAGTGAAACAGTCAGCCCACAGCATAAACCACTAGTTGCCACAATCAGCTGTAAGCAGTGGTCAGAGAAGGCACTAAGGTCAACAGAGACCAGGCTGAAGACCTGGAAGTTGACTGGAGAGAAAGTACAGCAGTTCAAGGAGTTACTCAGGGCTCTAACACCCCAAGAAGAGGAGGAAATATTTGGAGTTGAATAAGAGTGGCAGCGCCTAAAAACAACATGTGTTAGTACTACAGAAAATATATGTGGCTGAGCCAGATATGGAAATAAGGTACATAAGGAAAGCTGGTGGTGGAAGGCAGAAGTCCAGGAAGTCATCAAAAGAAAGAAGGAGTGCAGGAAGAAGTGGGAGATAGAAAAGACCGACCAGGCCAGGAAAGACTGCTGGTTAGCTAACAAAGAAGCTAAGAAAGAAGTTGCAATAGCAAAGAATATGTCATCGGAGGCACTCTAACAACTTATGGAAAGCGACTCTGTAAGGGGCACAAAGAAACTATATCAGGTTGCAAGACAAAGACAGAAAGATAAAGAAGATAGTCCGACACCCTTCATAAGGGATGTCAGCAACAACCTGCTCATCAGTCTACAGAACATCAAAGGCAGATGGAAGAATACTTCCAGTAGCTTCTGAATGAAGAAAATGCCACAGAAGCTGTACTGCCCCAAAAACAGCATACAATGAGAGAGAAAGAGGAGCCCACCTTAGAAGAAGTAAGAATAGCACTAAGGAAGATGAAGTCAGTGAAAGCAGCAGGCTCAGATGAGGTCACAGCAGATATGATCAAGATACTGGATGAGATGGGGGAGAAATGGCTCCTGAGGGTACTAATAGCAGCGTGGAGAGAAAGATATATCCCAGATGACTGCAGACTAAGCATACTTGTACTAGTCTACAAGAGCAAAGGGGGCATCCACAACTGTGGGCAGTACAGAGGTATCAAACCCCTACCACATTGCATGAAAGTTCTGGAGAGGGTGATTGATAAATGGATATGCAGAGTAGTAGAATGTAAGATGGGAGATGTGCAGTTTGGATTTAGATTAGGATGCTGCATGATTGACCTGATGTTTGCATTGAGATAGATACTTGAGAAGAAGCTAGAGATGAGACCGTCCAACTGGGCACTCCTAGACTTGGAGAAAGCATATGACAAGGTCTCAAGAAAGCTAATCTGGGCAGTACTGTGGTGGTTTGAAGTCCCAGTAACATTGGTAGAATTAGTGCAGGCTATATACAAGGACCCAATGACTGAAGTACGAGCAGTTTTCGGCCTCACAGAGGGGTTCCCAGTGGGAGTGGGTATACACCAGGGTTCAGCTCTGAACCCACTGCTGTTCATACTGGTCATGGACTACTTTAGCAAACAGGTTGGAGGGGGCAGATCAACAAAGTTGCTGTATGCAGACAATGTGGCAGTACAGACAGACTCTGAGCTAGAACTTCAGCAAAGGATAGGAGAATGGAATGCAAATCTGAAGGCACATGGGATGAAACTAAGTACAGATAAAATGGTGGTAATGGCAGCAAACTGGGAAAATCAGAAGAAGCTGAGAATAGAGATAGAAGGGAAGATAGTGGAACAGGTAAACAGCTACAAGTATCTGGGAGGAGTGGTTGAGGAGAAGAGAAGTCTGAATGAAGAGGTCAAAACTAGAATCTGAGGGGCTGCAGCCAACTGGCATAGAGTATCAGGTGTAGTCTATGACAGAAGAATGCCAAAGAAGTGAAAAGTAAGGTGTACAAGACAGTGGTGTGACCAGTACTACTGTATGGTACAGAAACCTGGGCAGTAAAGGCAGAACAGTTGAAGAAGCTAGGGGTGATGGAAATGAATTGCCTGAGAAAGGTGGTAGAATGCACACTGTGGGACAGACGAAGAAATGAGGACATAAGAGCAGAAGCCAAAGTATCTCCAATTGCAGAAAAGATCAAAGAGAACAGATTATGGTGGTTTGGGCACATGTGTAGAAAAGCAGAAGACAATCTGGTGAGGAGGATTTGGGACAGACAGGAAGAAGATAAGAGGAAGCGAGGATGTCCAGCAAAGAGGTGGATGGATTGTGTGAAAGAAGATCTGCGACAGTCAGGAATGAGTGTTGAAGAAGGCAGGAGTGTAGCACTGAATATAGAGAGTTGGTGACAGTTAACACAATACCCCGACCTCATGTATAAAAAAATGGGAAAAAGGGGGCTGATGATGATGATGATGTCTAAGAGGCTTTGTTAGTGTTGTCTTTTTTCCCTCATATGTGAGTGTAACAAAAATATGATATGTGGTAGACAGGTCCATGTATTGCCATCTGGAGTCTGAGGTGAGAACACAGCTTGAGTCAACAAATGTCTTCACCTCTCACAAAGTGACTCATTAAGAGGTATTAACAAGTGGTGTTCCATATGCATGAGACAGTTGTTACACTACCTCATAATAGCAAATACTAAAAGGTTGGCTACAGAAGTGGCATCAGCTGATTGAGATTCTGTATCAAGCAGTAGGATCAAGCAGATATGAGGAAACATGTTGTGTTATATCATGTTCTTAAGTTATGCAATAGAGCACTTTGTGGAACTTAATATAACCACAGAAGGATATAATGGATTAGACTCAGATAAAAATATGAATACTGGGCAGCACCATTACAATTCAGACATTATAACTGTCAACAGTGATACTCTGCAAGTAGTGATAACAACACTAATGATAGCAAGTGAAAAAGGTCGCACAGGCAACTTCCAGCATGTGGATAATGATTCTAAAGCTAACAAGTGCAAAGGTCACCCAAATAACTTCAAGCTCAGTAAGTATACACTAGATAAGACAACAAGACACAAAAAATGCAGTAACCGTATCCTCTGCGTTAGATAAGTTCTCAGCATGGTAAAATAAGTTTGCTGGATAAATTAACACCAATAACTTTATGCACATTATCAATGAATTGCTTTAACTGTCACTTCACAGTATAGTAAACTTTAGTGAGCAGCACTGAACAATAGCAACAAAGAGGCAACATTGAAAGTGATAATGATTAGTAGTGCAAAGGTAATTTAGCTGGACATTGCAATGTTGTTACTCGTCCTCAGCAAATAATGGAGTAAGATTCACATCCACTTCTACTGCAGTCATAATCTGATTTAAATGGGTAAATGGAAAACAAAAAAAATGAATGAATGAAGGGACTTTAATTAATTCTTATGAACATTGCTAAATTAATACCTGTTTATCTAATTTATGTATTCAGTGGAATAAAACCCCACTCTAAGTGTCATCTGAAATGAGAGTTAGCACTGTCTCTCTGTGTCCTATGAGCTACACATTGGGATGAATCCATGAAAGCAACCAGCAGTATAGACATCCCATGGATTTCCAGAGATAAAATTATCAATGTCCACTATTTTTGCAAGTGCTGGGATGCTTCAAATCATTTAGGAGCTAAACCAGACTGATTATTTTCTCCTTTTGGCAATTTATTGCAGCAGTATATTTTCCTCATTTGCTTTATGTGCATGTGTGCTATTGATGTCACAGCTTTGCTTAGTGGAACTAGGGATATTGTTATATCGTAAACTGCATGTTTTAAAGAGTTAAGGAGATAAGACCCAAAATTGTTAATTATGTTATTGTTATGATACTTGTCTCAATATGTCAGTAGGGAAATGCAGAAATATAAGCCTGTCTGAAAAGCAATGGCGCTTAAATAGAAAAACTGTCATTTAAGGGGATATACTTTCTTTCTCTTTCAGTATCATATTCCATGTTAATTAAAAAACTTAAGATAAGCTAACAACAGCAACAAGAGGAACTGAGGCAGTGACTGTATTGTCACCTGCAGGGTTTGTATTTGCAGTTGGGTTTGAGATTAGAATAAAATGAATCAAGAGGAATATTAATTGTCTAGCTAAAAGTATTTTCTGTTTAAGAAACAATACATCAGTAATGACTATTACCAAGTGAACATTAAATAATTCAGAGACAAGTACTGAAAATGCATGTATGTAAATATACATATGTTTGTGTATGTGTGTGCGTGTGTGTGTGTGTGTGTGTGTCGGCATCTCTCTCTCTCTCTCTCTCTCTATATATATATATATATATATATATATATATATATATGTATATAAATTTTATTTATTTTACATTTGTTTACCAGGGAAGTCAGACTGGGCCAGGCTGCCTTTTTTCAATGGTGGCCTGGGGAGAAAAGCTCCACACAGTATATCAGTGTAAAAAAACACATGTAACAATTTGGAAAAGGAACATACATATGTGTGTATATATATATATATATATGTATATATATATATATGTATATATATATATATATATATATATATATATATATATATATATATATATATATATATATATATATATATATATATATATATATATATATATATATGTATGGGTTCCATTGGTGAAGGTTCATTGGTCAAACATTCAGAACATCTAACCAACTTTTTTGCTGGTTGCCAGTACATCTGGGGACTGTGAGTTTGCCCATTCCCCAATGTGGTGCAGTCTCAGAGTTGGGATGTATAATATACAGAGGAAGTGAGAAGATTTACAGGGGTGTTGCCCCACTATAAAATAATTGCTTTGGGTGTGTCTGTTTTTTTATCTTAAGTGTTCTGAGGTTGGACCTTTGGTGATCAGCAATGTAGTTATTGACATTGTGAACCAGATCTATAAATGCATACTTATGTATAAACATTATATATATATATATATATATATATATATATATATATATATATATATGGTTCCCCTTCAATCTCGAAATGCATATGATCGAAGCCATATCCTCAAATTTCAGAAGCTCGACCTTCTGGAAGGGAAAAAAAAACAACGTAACACAAAACAATGTTTCTGCAGGGGGGGAGTCCCCCTGAACCCCCCACATGCCCTGCTACTTATTTATACCAACTCCAAGATAGCACTACAGCGCAGAAAGGGAAATCTCCCATTCTGTGCTGTATGCCGAT
Source organism: Protopterus annectens (assembly GCF_019279795.1). Classification (NCBI taxonomy): domain Eukaryota; kingdom Metazoa; phylum Chordata; order Ceratodontiformes; family Protopteridae; genus Protopterus; species Protopterus annectens. Next base: position 340,602,101 of record NC_056748.1, on the reverse strand, counting down.
CCCCATTCAGAAGGTCGAGCTTCTGAAATTTCGAGCATATGGTCTTGGCCATATGCATTTTGAGATTTCAGCCGTTTGGCCTTTTGAAGTTGAACTATATATATATATATATATATATATATATATGTGTGTGTGTGTGTGTGTGTGTGTGTGTGTGTGTGTGTGTGTGTGTGTGTATGGGGTGGTACAGCTATTAGCATTGTCACCTCACAACAAGAGGTTCTCTGGTTCGATTCTCTGCTGGGTTACCTTCTGTGTGGAGTCTGCATATTCTCCCTGTGTTTATGTGAGTTTCCTCCAGGTGCTCCTGTTTCCTCCCACATTCCAAAGACATGCAGTAAGTGGATGGGGCACTCTAAACTGGCCCTAGGTGCAAGTGTGTGTGTGACTTTGTGGTACACCCTCTGAGGAGGGTTGGACGCCAGGCTAGCAACCCGACCCTGTAAAACCGTAACCACTATAGAAACACTGAATGCCTGGAGGGACACTTGTTGCCTGATTTGCTGAATGGCATGAATGGAACTGACAGAGAGAGAGAGAGAGAGAGAGAGAGAGAGAGAGAGAGAGAGCTACATTAATAAACAGATTTAAATATAGATATAGACGTGTATTTATGTGTGTGTATAGTTAATGCCAATTCATGGAATAAAGCACTCATTGCAACCCATTCTGTTATTCTGCTGTCAACATTCCAACAATCACTAGATCCAATGCAACTGAAAAATACCTTAACCAATGTTATTGCAGATGATAAGCCCTCAAACACCCCTCACAGTCTTATGTCTCTAAATATGATAACTCCAAGATCACAGCAGTGGGTAGAGAGAAGATTCCTTAGCTCACTGTTTGATGACCTCAGCAGTAAAAAAACAAACACAAGCCCAATCCAATACAAGGCTAAACAGATTTTTTGTTAGTCTCATGTATTTATTGAAAATAATGTCTATAACAAACACAACAAATTGAAATATAAATATGAATAATCCACAAATGAAATTCTGAGTAACAAACAAATATACATATTATTCAGTTCAGTATATCATAGTGGTATTAAGCATGGAAATGCTGAAGAAAATGAATCTGTTGAACTAATAAAATAAAGTTGAAGAAAACTTCATACAAAAGTTCTAGCAATTAAGCCTATTGAAATTGCACTAGCTTGCTCTTTACTGGAAAGCCCTCTTGAAATATTAGCATTTATAATGTGAACATTGTTTTGTGCTCATGTAATTTGAAAATCATTTTGAAACCAGAAATGTTTTAAAATAATATTTCCAAAGTTGGTTGTACAACTGTTGATGTGACCAGTAGAGTATACAACTGAACATTTTCAAGATGTAGTTATTCCATTTATTCAATACTACTTTCCAAAATTTGTATAAGCTACTAGCAATATTGAAATAATTATTCAAATGCAACACACAGCTCCATTTAATGTATAACCTGATAAGGATAGTGCTGTCAACCAGAAATGTGTATCCGAGTTTTTTGGAAGGGGAAAACTACTGCTTCACTGAATCTCATTCATATCTCTTCCTTCCAGTATCTAACCACTGTTCCATCCCCTTATTATATGTAAATGCATGCTTTTAGATTATCAGAATCCCAAATATGAGTGATCATTCATACTTAGGCCCCTGTTATATTACTTTGGGTGAGATGCTCTCTGTGAACACATCTTAAGTATGTAAACTGTGAGAGCTGGTGTGATACTTTATTGAGGTTTGAGTTAACGTCCATATCCCATTTCTATTTTACTATGTTGCAGTGCAACATTTCAGTCCATGAGTCCCTCGCTGTAACCATATGGTTGGGTGCATCAGAGATTATTAAGGCATAAATATATTTCATTCTTACAGGTTATTCTTTCTTAAATGGGACATGCAGTGATGGTCTGCTCTACTCTTTGAGGCAGCTAAGGATCAATCATTCACATGCAGTTTCATCCTCAGTGGTGTATTGAGCTATTTGAGTTTTACCTTAGAACAGAGGATTTTTGAAAGGCCTGGAAAGAATGAAGTACTGAATGAAGTGCAGAACTCCCTTAATCCCCAAATTCTAACAAACGTAGCTCTACAGTTGTAACACACTATGTAAGTCTAGTATAGTACATAAAAGTAGGTTGGAGCAGGGTTGGGAAAATTATTAAAACTCCTGTAAATAAACCCATTTTTTTCTTATTATTTATTTTTTTTTAAAAAACTGATTCTTAAACCTAACTTCTAAACCCGCTGGCTAGCAGACTTTGTATGAATATTGTAGTGACCGAAAAATTTTGCCAGCTGTGATAGCAAAGTACTTAATCTAAAACTACATGGGTTTACTGTATCCTGTGCCCCTGCATTTTTCCATCCTACTGCTGCCACTTCATAATGTCAAATGGTCATGACCCTAAAACTCCCTTTGAAGTAGATATAAAAAAAAACTTTTTACTAGTGACACTTGGACTGTTTCCTTGCCAGAGGTAATTGGAGACCAGTTCTGTAGCTTACCTTGTCCTTTGGGTCTCACGTCTTATGGAAGATGTCTAACTATGAACAAAATTTTATATGATATGTTTGTTTTAACAATCTGTAGTCTGGTTAAACTATCCAACTTGAGTGAATTGAATGTGATGAGTTTCTGCTTTATTTCTTGTATGGGGGGGGGAGGGGTTAGTGTTTGTTAATGGAATCTTCCATTGTGAATTTATCAAAGATGATGTGTGTCAACAGTTTTCTGCATAAACAGAAAAACTCTGGTCTTATAATAGTTTCCAAACAGTCTATATTTATTTGAAAAGTTTTAATTGTGTCTAAGAAGGGGCCTTCTGGTATTGCTGGGTTAGACAATCAATGCTCTGATGTCACTGGCAAACTCTATTGTGAGTTCTTTTTTTTTGTTTCTGGGATGAGGACATTCCAGATAAAATTCTTAAAATATAGTAAGTAATCTAGTGAAAACCCATTTAAAATAAACAGACGGGCAACGTTGACTCATGACTTTCAAAATATAAACTGGATGGGGAAATATTCTATTGATGTTCATTCTAGTAGACTTAGTATGCAGCAGCTGGTATGCCCTTTTAAACGTTTTGCAAAACTCATTCCTTCCAGAATTAGCCTAAAAAGAAGCACTAGGAGAAATGACCTGGGAAGTGTATTAGTTAAAAAGGAATTGATATTTGAACCTCTGCTAAAATACATACAATATGTTACTTTTACCAAACCCAACAAGTCATTCATGCATAATGCTATTGATAGAATATCAACAGCTATATATGTAACCAAGAAATTTTGTGCATTAGCTACCAGATGCAGCTCTGCTGTCAAACATCAAAAGTCATGGCACGCTTACACATTCACGCTACTTTTAAATGGGACATACCCATTCTGGTCAGTTGGAAGTCATCCTTCCATAAAAGTAAGAAGAGACGAAAATGCAATGTTGGCTATAGACTACATGTTTTTAAAATTCAGCATGAGAAAGTACATATCTTGCCTTATGTAATTAATATTTGATTGGGATTAGAGAAAAGCCATATTCACACCTACTTATACAGTGACCTGTAAAGGAACAGAAAAATAAAGAACAAAAACATAGCAATGACCCACGTTAACCCCATTCCCAGGATGTCCTACCAAATTTGTCTGCTTATCCCATTTTTGATGGAGAAATCAAACGAGTCAGTAAAACATTTAGAAACAGTGTAATATTTATTCATAGATCATGATATTGCTTGTCTTTTTATCATTTTTGCATCTCTGGTGAACCCAGACAGTTTGCTTCAATTTCTCGTATGTCCACTGGGAAACATAACTTTCTAGCACAAAGTTGATCCAGCAATGAATGAAACCTGTTCCATAAAGAAGAAAAGCATTTATCCCAAAAGGATAAAAATACAGTAAAATACATGTTTTTTTTTTCAAGGGGGGAAGACCCCTGCACCCCCAGATGATTATATATACCAACTCTGAGATCACAATACAGAGGTGAAAGGGTATATTCCCCGATCACTACTGTACCATAATTTCATGGTGAAGAAGCCAGTAAGCTTCAATCAACTGGTTTTTGATTAGCAATACTGCTTTTTTCACTTGTCAGTGGAAATACACATTGAGGAAAAGTACTGCTCACATCCATTGAGAGGCCACCCAAGGTAAATTCCATTTCAGATTCTGTCGATGGATTTTTAGGGCTGCTTATTGGTAATGAATTGTATTTATTAAAGTGCTCCATGTTCAAAGCAAAAAAAATCTGTTTAACACCTCTCTGATTAGCAGTCTTTGAATCAGCTTTCAGTGCTTAATCCCAGTTTTGTGCAGATTTGGTAGCTGAATTACTATGCGGCCATTCTCACCTTTCATAGTCATTAAGCACAGTACACTGAGCTTTAACTGTTTTGACTTAGGACCTACTAAGTGCCATTTTGCAGGCTTTTAAAAAAGGAATTGTCATCTGTAGGAACCATAGAAGAGAAGGCTTGTGTATCTCTTACCTAGTATAATCAGAAAACAAGAAAATATGACACCTAAGGTCAGGTGCCCAATAAAGGTACAGAGCAAGTGCTTTTCCTTTTGCTAACATGGAGGCAGTATAGTCTAGAACCATTTTAACTTGGTGCCTTAGAATTTTAGGTTGTTTTCAAATCTCTGTCTGTTCTTATATATGCTCTCTGTCATTAAAACCTAAACATCTGAAAATAAATTGTCTTTTGACATTGAAGTTTGCTGTCTGATGACAACTCTATATGCCCTACATATGACTGGGGGAAGGGAGACGTTTTCCAGCAGCTTATGACTCATTTCTCTGACATTCATCCAGGTCACTCCCTTCTACACACTCTGGTAAGCACAAGATTTAGTTATTATTTCTTCATGCCCTGTTTTCCAAGTTATCCATCTTGGCCTGTAATTGCAGGATGTGATTTCACAGATGTTAAAAGTTTGAAATGATAATCTTCCACATATGTTATGTAGAGAGATAAACCCTGACTGTGGCCCTGGTGATCTGGGTTCAACTTGAAAGCCCTGGTGCCAGAGGAGCCAAACGGGTAAACGGAACTGAGTAGCCACTATAACTTAATGGAGATGGGGGTGGTAGTTGCAACAGGAATGACTATTTGGTGAGCTCTAATGTCTGCCAAGCAGTGCATAGCACTCTAGGTATATCGCAGCATTGCACACCATGGATTATTTTAGTTTTCCTTCATGTCCTGTTTCCTAGGTCATCCACTCTGGCCTCTAACTGCAGAATGTGATTGTTCAGATCCTAAATGTTTTTGGAGTTAGCTGAGGTGAACTGATTTTCCTGATTTAATCCCACTTGCTGTTGGGAAAGCATTTAGTATAATTATTCCTTTTATGATTAATATTTAGTGAGGTCCAGTTTACTTTACTGAATATCTGAAGAAGAGTTATGCATTAAGGTTGTTAGGTTCTCTGATGCAGTTCTGATAGTGCCTTCATTGCCTGTCAGGGCTTCAAGGATGGCTACCATTTTGACTCATACAGAAGAGAAAGCTTTACATTTAACTTTTAAAAGAGTCCATTTACTGATAAACAAGAGACACTTTATCCAAATTATTCATCGTAGTTTATTTAGCTGATATAACAGAAAAGTAGCAGGCCACTGGATTTTAATTCTCAGATACATTTGTTTTGTTTCAGGCAAAGGCAGGGTAAAACAGATTACTATTGTTGACTGATATGTGTGCATGTCTGCAAAACAGAATTTTATTAGAGGACAAGACCCACCTACTCCAATACTTCCACATTTCTAAATACATTATCTATAAGACTGCATAACAGTGAGGTAAGAAGAAACTTACTTCCTTATTCCACTGATAAACCAAAGTTACATTCAGTGGCAAGCACCATATTATTAAGTCCTTTGATGAAAAGCTTTTCAATGAAATTCATATAAATAATATGATTCAGTTATTAGCTGATGGATCTGACATAGAAAGCTGTACTTTTTAGGAAACAGCAGGTCTGCAAGATGATCCACTGACCTTTAATACACACAAATACAAATTGTTTTTTAGTATGTAAATCAATGTCTGTATGCTTATTGTGGAGCTTTTCTCCTCGGGCCTCTGCTGAAAACGGATATGTATCCAGTTGGACTAGCCCGGTAAACAAATGTAAAATAAAAATAAATAAATAAATAATACACACAACTGGTACCACTTGTGGAACCCATGTACAAATGAGGCAAGATTTAAATGCATGAGACAAAGATTTTATACAGATACACATTATTAGGTTAAGAGTTCCAAACTCATATGCGTGTGTCATACATAGCCCAGCTTGTGTTACAGCTTTTATTCTCAAATACTTGAAGATCTTATGTGAAAAATTTAAAACTATTGTATTACCTATAAGCTGTTGTAATTCAGATACATACACCTGTAGTCACACACATACATGCACACACTGTCACTCACACACACAAACTTTCACATACATATTCACATGCGTGCATGTACAGACATACACACACATACATGCATACATATACAGATATACAGACATGTTGTCACTCACACACAAACACTCACATGTGTGCCCATACATACATACACACACATGTACACACACTTGCACACACACATATGCAAACACACATACACAAACAAAAACACACACTCATATATATACATTCACTCACATCAGACACACACACACACACACACACACACACACACACACACACACACACACACACACACACACACACACACACACACACACTCACTCACATCCAAACACACACACACATGTACTGACATATGCACTTACTCACATCCAAACACGCACCATTAGATGCAATACTCAAAGAATACCAGTTAGACTGGAGAGACTCTGATCTAGTGAAGTAAGAGAGGGTTTATATACTGGCCAGATGAATAATAGTATTGTCATTCTTCTCAGGAATGACATTTTACATTTTAAACTGTATAACTAAATCCATTGATTGATGATTGGTTTTGGAAAAATGGGGAACTTTCTAACTTGAATGCGCAAAACTGTGGTCATGTAATTGAGAAATTGACATATGCCTGAAATAAGTTTTAGATATAGGTAGTGAGCCCCCTGCACCCACAGATAACTTATTACTGATGCTTCTGAAGTCACTATTACTCGTTGAAAAAGCAAATACTTGTTTTTTACAAACACAGTCAAGTATTGCCTTTCTCATTTGTTTGAGAAATTCATATAAAAGTATTATTTTTGAAATGCAGTTCTTTAAATTGCTTGATTTGAGTAGTTGTGTTTCACAAGAAGAAAATGTTTCCAGTATAAACATTTCCATCTGCCTGTACTACACATACAAATGTTTCATCTTGTATACAAATGTACTAAACAATAATAAACTAAACAGGACAAAGTATAGTCACTATATATGACTAAAAGAAAATTAAAATCTTCTGCAGGTGTCATGTACAGTGAAGTTACTATGACAGTGGTCCTAGTGATCTGGGTTCATCTAGAAAGCTCAGATGTCAAATGTGCCAGGTGGGGAGGTGGGACTGAGTAGGTAGCATCACTTAATGGATATGGGGCACGGTAGTTGCAACAGGAATGGCTGTTTGGCAAGTTCCAGTATCTACCAATCAGTGCATAGCACTGTAGGTGTGTCCCAGCATTGCAGGCCCTGGCTTTGCTGGAACCTCACTGGCTATAGCAGAGAAGTGGTAGAACATAAAATGTATCTAGTCATGGATGACAGCCATATGATCTCTCAGTCTTGCCACCACTGTCTGCTTCAGTAGATAGGCTGGTCCAATGGAGTAGTGCAGGGCTCAAGGGTCAATCTGTGAAGTAAAAATACATAAAATAACTTGAAATGCTAGTGTCAGATGTGGTGTTACAAGCTTCAACTTGCTATCAGCAAGGATTTCTCATTAAGATTCCCTTGCAGATTTAAAATCATTTAACCATTATTAGTACTATGGTAAGGGAAATTCAGTTACAGAAAGACAGGGGAAGCACAATCCCATTTGGTTTCCATTAAGAGAAAGGATATATTTTTCCTCTGCACACAAACCAAGGGTTTCTTTCTTGGTCTGTTGCCATCCTTAGAGTAGGAAGAAGAGGAAATGTAATAGAGGAGTACCAGTAATCTTCCACATGGTGGTCCAGACTGGATAGGGTCCAAAACACTTTTTTCCACTTTTTGCTTTCCTGGTAGCACCAGCTGGCAATTCCAAACTCTGGTTTCTTGGTTTTACTGTGTTGTGATTTGCTGTGTTGACCATAGCACTACTGTTTCTTACATTTGTATTCATTCATCATATGATCAGGTGACCACGTCTGGACTTCTTGTAGCTGACTGGTTCCATACGTTACAATTTAACTAATGTAGAAGGTGTGTATATATAATGAGCATCAGTAAAAGATGAAAGGGATGCCTTAATACTCCAAATACACCCAAGATTTTCACTCATGAGAACATTTTACTCAAATGAGTAAAATAATTTGATTCACTTCAGTCTGTTTTCAAGTTGGGCTGGCTTGCTGTTCTGCCAGCTGCTGACCATGATTTTATTTTGAGAAATTATTTGCCAGCAAGTTTCAGTCAGAGCACTCTGAAACATGATACATGCTAAATAAAAGCTAATCAAAGAATAATAAGCACAGTATAGAAACAAAATGAAGTAAAATAAAAATAGGACATGCTACCTGTGTATAAGGTACCACAGATGGCTCTGTCATCACAGTCTTAGAAAAACTCCATCTGAGCATGAAATAATTCAGTGAGTGCAGTTTACAAACAGTTTGGTGCCACTTAAACTGTGGCAGTCCTTGCTGACGTATGTTATCAGGGATGGGGGAAGTCTGTTTAATCCAAAATGCTGCAACTTCAGAGTTTCTCATTCTTTTTTTAAATAAAGGGGCAGAGTCCCTTGCATGTGTGGTGGGGGATTTATCATTTCAGAGAATTGTTTTTGTAGTTTTGATGGAAAAGTTTTGCTTTTGGTGAGGCCTATCTTTGGTTGAGACAAGATTTGCTACTCTTCATTTCAGCAGTGTGGGTACAGCAAAGACTAGTTTACTGCCATAACTTTTGTCGTTGTGATATGTAACTGACCTTATGATTGCTTTACAGCTAAGCTGAATAAAGATGCCCAGTAAATAAAGCATACACTGATGTCAGCAAGACATTAGACAGTGTGCCATATAGAATATTGTCAAGAAGCTAAATCCTGTAGAAATGAGACTCTGCTGGTAAATCAGAAGGAGAAATAGTGTTTAGAAATAAAACAGAGTGCAGGCTAGGGGCCATAAGTTTTCTGAAATTGTATATATGAAACATGATTCCTTGAGGCAAGTCTTAGAGATGATCACTTTGGCATATTCTTATCTAACATAACACAAAATGCAAAAAGCACGATCAACCAGTCAGTGGTTTATAGGTTCAAAGTTGTGTACTAGACCAAATGACGACTAGGGCCTTTTTAAGCCTAGCCATGCATCCCAAATCTCTGACAAGTTCTAGTAAACTTGGTAGTTTAAGCAGGGGCTTTTGAGATGAAACATTTACAAGCAGGAGCATTGAAGATGAACCATTTAAAGACTGTCTATGTCCATTAGTGACATAGGTGCTAAACAAGAGGTGAATTTCCAGTTCCCCATCCAGTTGCCCAGATTACATTTGAATTGGGAGATACTGTGGCCCATATGGATGGGGAGCCTATTCCAGAGAAGGGATAATCTCAGGGATACTTACCTCTCTTTCTCCAGTAGGTCCTATTTATATCACAGGCAAGATTTAAGTCTGTAGAATGAGTAATTCTGGTGCTGTTTCTTTTCTGGATATGCAGGGGATCCATCAGAGTAGGATCTGACAATGCCTTGTATGCAAGGCATAGATCTCTTTTCAAATGCCTGTGGGAGACAGAATATAGGGATAGGACTTTGACATGGCCTGCCCAGAACATGTTATTTACATGTTTCAGCGAGGAACCTCTTTGGACATTTCTAAGCTTTACTGGAAAAGCTCATCCAGACTCTGCCACAGCTTTCCATGAGGGAAAGGTTTAGTTTTCTTTTGATTTCTTGTACTTTGTATTACTTTATTGCCCTTTTCTATTTTGTATACTGTGATTTGTTTTCTTTACACTGTGTTTTATTTGCTTTTAATTGCATATTAAAACTTGAAAAGAGACCACAGCTGTATCTCTTGTGAATCAGACGGAAATTATAACAGATCAGTTATAAGTTCATAGGTTCATAGGTTCATAGGCAGGTACTGGGCTATCTGCCCGAAGGCATATATTAGCCCAGCCACATTGTGTGGTATTCACCACCCCTTTGGTTAGTTCCCTAGGCCCTTGATCTAGCAGCTAGTACCCTTGGCTCCTATCTAGTAGAGCTGTTGGTATGATCCCTGGTGTGAACTTTCTGTTACCCATTCACTTGTCAAGGTTCCTCTTGAAGAGTGATAGTGAGGGGCTCTGTCTTATGTAGATTGGGACCTTGTTCCATAGCAAAGGAAGTCTTTGCGAAGGGAATCTATCCCTCCAGCATGTTCTATTCATTGTTGTGCTGAGGTTTATATCCCTAGAGCATGTAGCTGGAGTAGATTTGGTTTTGCTAAGATGGAGCATGTTCAACAGTTCTGAGTTGGACATGGCTCTGTATGTTAGACAGAGATCACCTCTAAGAAGGTAGTATGCAACAGAGAAAAGCCTTAGTTTTTTCAATCGTGCTGCATAGGGCAACTGTTTGAGGCCAGTAATCCTCTTAGTGAGGTACCGCTGTGGTCTCTCCAGCTGCTGGAGATGCCTGGCCAGGTACATTCCAATTGGTGCATTGTACTCAATAATGGGTCTGATGAGGGAAAAGTAGAGGGGCACCACTACATCCTTAGATCTTGATGCGAACCCTTTCGTGATCAGATGGGTCACATAGAAGGATTTTCTAACCACCTTGCAACATGTTTATCAAAGGAAAGCTGACTATCTACTTGGGTCCCCAGATCCCTTATTACTTCTTCAGATTTCAGGGGGTTACCTCCTATGTGGTAGTTCATGGGTACTCTGTTTTTTCCAAAGGGGATTACTACGCATTTTTTAGCATTTAGCTTGAGAACATGGCTTTAACACCATACATCAGTCTCATTAAGGCCCTTTTGGAGGATATCCATGTCGGCCGGAGACTCTATTATAGCACCCAGTTTGCAGTCGTCCTCAAACTTGGTCAGCCACAGCCCTTCAGTGCTTGCCTGTACTTCTGAGAAGTATATGCTAAACAGGAGGAGCCCCAGAACAGAGCCCTGAGGCACACCGCTCGTTACTGGTCTGGATTCGGACATAGATCCTGCTACTCTTACTTTGTGGGATCTGTCTGAGAGCCAGTTTGTGATCCATCTTGTGACATAAGGGTTTATGTCCAGGTTGGTGAGTTTATCAATAATACCTGAATGGGGAATGGTGTCAAATGCTTTAGCAAGGTCAAGGTAAGCCGTGTGTACCTCCTTTCCCTTATCTATAGCCTGAGTAACTGTCTCAAAGAAGTCCACCAGGTTCAGGAGGCATGATCTGCCCTTGATGAAGCCGAACTGTGTGGGGTCAAGTGTTTGGAGGTTCCCAATCTCTCCATTTATGAGTTCCATAATGATTTGCTCCATTGCCTTACAGATCAGACTGGTCAGGCTTATTGGTCAGTAGTTCCCAGGATCGGTTGTGGGCCCACCCTTGTGCAGCGGAACCACCATTTCTGTGCGCCATTCTATGGGCACATATCCTGTCGAGAGGCTGAGACTGAACAGGGTATTCAGATGCGGGGTTAATTCATTTTGGAGCTCGCGTATGACACAGCCCGGGACACCATCTGGTCCCATGGAGGCAGTGTTTTTAGCTTTAGATAGAGCCTTATTAACCAACGTATCAGTAATAATTGGAGTTACACAATCCCCTGGAATAGTAATAGGCCCTGCAGGTGGTGGTGGTGGGGGATTTGCACTGAACCTGTCAGCCAAGATGTTGGCGATGTCAGTGGAGTCAGTGTATTTTGTTCCATTTTGTACTAGCTCAGAACAGACCTGAGCATTGCCATTTAGGTGTTTGATGTAACCATAGAAGGCCTTATGGTTATCCTTGGCATCCTTGGCAACTTTCTTTTCATAATTGGCTTTAGTTGACTTGATGAGGGCCCTCAATTTCTTACTAATGCTGATCAGGGATGATTTTTCTACTTGAGATTTGGCCTTTTTTTGTATAAGTCTCCTCCTTTTATTGTATAGTTTGCTTATGGCCGGGGTCCACCAGACTGGTTTCTTCTTGCTTGAGGAAGGAGTCTTGGTTTTATTTGGGATAGCATGGTCCATGCAATCCCAAAGATGCATATAGAGTGCCTAGGTGTAGGATTCCACATCCTGGATATCATTATCCTTCTGCAAGGGAATAGTGAATCTTTCCACTTCTGATGCAAATAGTTTGAAGTTTGCTTTGGAAAGGTTTTTTACGATGGTTTCTTTGACTGGGGGAGGTGGAGTTATGAGGATGTCCAGGGTTATCAGTTTGTGGTCTGATCTGACCAAAGAGGGAGTGATAACCGGTGTGGTACAATGGGCGCCCATATTTGTGATGACTAAATCCAATATGTTGTCCCCTGTAGTGGGAGAACATACCAGTTTTATAAGGGCATTTGAATTTATAAATTCTATGAACCACTGGGCATAGGAGTTAGAACTTTGGTAGTTCGCCCAGTCTATACCAGGGTAGTTGAAATCACCCATAATTATGGTGTTGGGTAGGACCTTTATATTTTGCAGTGCCTCAAGGAATGCTGAGTAAGCATCTTGGGACATGATGGGCGATCTGTAACAGGCTATGACTTGAAATGTGGTTTTGCCTGCTGATAGTTGTGCATGGATGATCTCTGGGGCATCATGCTGTGCCACTTACCTGGAGATGTGGGTATCCTTGATGAATATGGATACACCTCCACCCTTTGTACTGCGATCCGGTAACTGAGGCCGGAAGGTATGATATGAACTGTAACCTGGTAGTACTGGGGTGCTCTCTGAAGCCTTGAACCAGGTTTCCGTCACTGCACAAACATCGATTTTCTCCATACTGAGGAGTGCCTCGAGTGCGTGCATTTTGAGATTGAGACTTCTGGCATTGAGTAGTATTACCCTTAGTTTTTGGTTACCTGTGCTGGTTATGGTGGTTGGTTTGTCCTTTGAGCCTTGCCTAAAAAAGGCACTATGGGGACAGCAAGAGCCTTGGCCAGTATTCGAAAGCCTAGGGGTGACAGGTGCAAACCATCTCTGGCGAAACAGCGAGGCTTGTCTATCATGTCATCCCAGGCAGACAGACACTGGATCCCCTTAGAATGACACCAGAAGCTTAGCCAATTGTTGAAATTGATCATTTTGTCTTTGTATTGTGGAATCATTCTAGGTGAAGGTAGTATGCTAGTCAAGGTCAGGGTCATATCAGCTTAGGCTACATGATCAGAGAGCTCCTCAATGTCTCTTTTCATGTAGTCCAGGGAGGTACGTCTTAGATCATTCACACCAACATGTACAATGACAGCGTCATACTTGTACTTGTTCTGGAGTGACCTAAGTGCCTGTGTTATGTGGCGGATCCTAGCACCCGACAGGCAGCTGACAGTAACCTTCTCCTTGTTCAGCCTGGTGAGTGGAACATCTGTGTGCCTTACTATAGAGTCTCCTGTTACTAGCGTGTTGGGTATGGTGTTTTGCCTTAGGGGCTGTCATGAGGCACACTGCTGAGGTGAATTATATGTTTTCTGGCTTGTGTTTGGAAGTGCAGGTTGCTTGCTTGTCTGCTTTGGAGGGCCATGTTTCTTTTTCAGATTGGTACCTAGTGCCTCCAAATATGTTTTTGTGTATTTATGTGTATGTTTTGCTGGTGCTTGTTTTGTAGATCCATGTGTGACTGGTGGTGTGATGCTAGTGTGTCTCTTCTCCTCTTGACTGTCTATTACAGTCATGGGTTGCAAGCGCTTAGCCTCCAGTCTGGCTGTGTATTTGCATCTCTCACAAGTGTTTGTGTCTAGAGGTAAGAGGAGAGGGTTGTCTGTATACATGAGGCAGTTGTGACATTGCCTCAGGATGTCCAATTCCACCAGATGAACTGGAGAGTACACCTGAAGCTGACCACTGGACATGCTTGGAAAAAGTAAATTTCACTTGTCTTGTGGACAATCGAGGGTCTTATGCTGTATTATAATAGTGCTTTCTAGGAGATTTGGAGAATAATAGTGCTGTCTAGGAGATTTAGACAAGTGCTGATTTGGGTTATGCAAGTGCTACAATAAGAGCAGTTGATCTGAAGCACTTGAGTTGAGGCTTGCCTAGTTCTAGGGGGAAATTTGCAGTGCAGACTTTGTGGAGCCGGGAATAGTATACCCCAGCTAACTGGCGCTGCCCGACGCTGCTCTGTGCGCAAGACCGCGCAAAAAGAGAGTTGCAGGGTTTTAAAAGAGAGAGATCAAGGAGTTTGGAATTGACCCAAAATGGCCAATAAAAGTACAGTTTCTAGGCAGTAACCACTCCTACAGGGACAGGCAGGCTGCTCAGTGTTAACCACTGCCACTGGTGAACACAGAGACTTCCCTTTAGCCCAAGTAAGCACTAGCCTCCAAGAAACTTGCAAACAGTTCAGAACAGCAACTCTGTAACTGAACTTTTTTTTTTTAATTATATAAAGTGGGAAAATAGCAAGATTTTTGTGTTTTTTTGTTTTTGTTTAAGGATAGCAGAGACACACAAGTAGCAAAGTAGTCTGAACAGTGCAATAAATGATTCCAACATGTGTGTGCTAGGTCAGAGGCAGGTAAAATGCAATTTTAAGAAAAAACGATTTTAAATTAAGTGCAACACAAACAATGCAATAAACAGGAGTCACACATGAGTTAGAACAGGTCAGTTAAGGTTAATCATCTGTAAAATGAGGGGTTGGAGCTAGGAACTAAATATTCTATTTAAGGGGTAAAATAAAACATTTTAGACCTTTACTGGAAACGCTCACCCAGACTCTTCCACAGCTTGCTGTGAGGGAAGGGTTACTTTGATTTTGATTTCTTTTACTTTGTATTACTTTATTGCATTTTTCTATTTTGTATACGGTGATTTGTTTTTTTTGCACTGTGTTTTACGTGTATGCTGCTTTAACTGCATATTAAATCTTGAAAAAAAAAACACAACTCTGTCTCTTGTGAGTCAGAATTTTTTCCCATCCTCCCACCTTGTTACTGTTGTGTTCTTAAACATCACTGTCTTTCTAGTTGCTTGCCCCTTATGTTAATTTAACCATGTATCTCCTTCCCTCTTTCCTTTCACTGCCTGGTGTGACTAAGCACAAAATTATTTTGTGAAATCATCCACCTTCAACTATTTAAATTTATTGGCCATCCCACTGTATTCCATAGTACCAGAATACAAAAGTACCCACCCCTTTCAATCTATCTTGCTCTTTAAAAATAATGTCTCTCCACTTACACAGCTAAAACTTAAGTTATGCATTTTCATAGCTAATGACTTAGTGCACACTGCAGGGTTTAGGATAAGCCATTTTTTTCATCTTACCTCTAAACATCTATTACAAGACCACCAGTGATTGGAGAGCCCACATTCTGCTTCTCAGTAGTCATCTTGGGATTAGTGCTTCTGTTTTCTCCTGGTGAGAGAAGAAGTACAGGGACATTATTTCATGGAGACTGCTGATCACCAGAAAGCCTAATAACTGCTTTATAGGTGACAGCCTGAAATCTGTGCTTATATTTTTGTCCTGGTGAAAGAAGGAGCAGAGTGCATTGATTCCTGACTGTTTCTGGTTGGAGAGTGAGTGAGTGTCTGTGCTTAACATTCCTAACTGGTCTGGTTGCTATTCAAGGCATTTACCAGTAAAAGTCTACAAGCCTACAGACCCTTGCATCATCTGGGAAAAGACTATGGATCATCAAATAGGCTGTGGCCTGTTTCTCTTCTTGGGATTGGTGCTAACATTTTGCTTCTGGTCAGAGAAGAAGCAAAAGAGCATTGTATCTCAACAGAGTGAAGCTGTGGTGAGACCAGCATTAGTAGAAGCCAGGAAGTAGCCATTCACGTGACTCCCCTCTTTTCATCATTCTTGACAAGCTAATTCTTGTTTTCAATAAGTACTGCTTGATTTGTTTCTAACTTCAGAACATCTGCCTAAATACTTCACCCTTACATTTTCAGGGTCTACATATTAGTTTCCCCTCAAGTGTTTGGCAGTGCTCTGTACAGACTCAGACACCTTGAGTGACATTCTTCCAGTAAAAGCACAATTGAAGTTTCTCCAATACCTAGTTGCACACAGGACAACTAGTTTGCAGTGACAAGCGCAGTCCACAGAGTTGCAAACAGGATACTCCTGTCAGTGACTGATATGCTCAACTGTCTAATCAATAAAAAGCATCTGTTGCCATGGATATGAACTTTCCTACTGTCTCTGTTACCGGCTTGTTGGATATGGGCATCCTGAGGCAATGTAGAAATTGCTGCATGTTTACTGACAACCAGTTAATTCTGAAACAAACTGATATGGTATGTGAGATATCTATTTACCCAATGTCACTGGAGGCAAAACTCTCACATGAAAGTACTCTTAATGTCAGTAAGGTTGTTAGTAGTACACTCGCTGCACTCATCTCACACAATTCAAAGCAGACATATCGGCCCACATATGGTGAGGCATTTACATGTTACCTTCCTAAACCACAAAGACCTCCCAGATGAAGTACACATAACAAATACACTCAACAGCCCCAAATGTGCTCTTTCAAAACAACACTCACATCAACACATAGAACTACATCTCATGGAGCCTCTACCTCTAAGCTCATAAGGCAAGCCACCACGTAATCCAACATTCTGTTCATTGGAGACTCCACTGTGAGACACAGTGATGTCCCTCTTACTAGGCTGAGTAAGGGGAAAGTTATGCCCACTTGTTTATCATGGACTAGGATCTGCCACATTACTCATGCACTCAGATCATTGGACCACAATTACCAATATAACTCAGTTGTAGTCCATGTTGGAGTAAATGACCTGAGATGTACCACCCTAGACTATATGAATAGAGAGACATCTTGAAGCTCTTGGAATATGTTTCTCAGGCTGGTATGAGCCTAGCATTGAGCAGCATTTTACCTTCTCCAAGAATGATGCCACAATATAAACAAAAGATGATTGACTTTAATAATTGTCTTAGTTTCTGGTGTCATTCTAAGGGGATGCAATATTTATCAGCATGGAAGGAGATGGTCAACAGACCACACTGCTTTGTCAGGGATGGTCTGCACCTCTAAACTGGTGAAATAAAAATATAAAATGCCACCAAACCTGTACAGAACGGTAACACTTGACAAACTTTATTGCAGAAAAAGACTAAGCGCTTTCACCCTGTGGCTTCCAGGGCTTCATCAAAGTAACTGTTAAAATTCAAATGCAAGCTTAAATAAACTTCTTAACACAGGCACATGATCAATGCAATAGGAAAAGTAATGAATACTTATTTAAAAAGACAGTACATCAGCATGAGCAAAGTGCTGTGTTCAGTAGAAATCACATTTAAATATACATAAATGTATATATTATTATAAAGTGCTAGTGCTAATAAATGGTCTGCACCTCTCCCCTCTAGGCTTTTGAATATTGGCTGAAACATTGTCTTCCCCCCATACTGCCTTTTTTAGGCAATGCCAAAGTGAAAGAACTTCTGACATAGCAAATCAAAACCAAGAAAATCTAAAGGTATTACTGCTCAATGCTAGGAGTCTAAACAAAAAAACTCCTACCCCCAGAAGCTCTCTTTACCCTAGAGAATGCGGACATCTGTGCGGTCACTTTGACATGGTTTAAAGCTGTAGAAAATATGCCAACAGAGCAAGATTATAATGCCTTTCACACATTTAGGCCAGCTAATTTACAGGCAGGGACTGAAGGTGGAGGTGTCTCTATTTACATCAAAAATAAATATACTTCAAGGCTGGTCAAACAGGACAATGCACCTTAGCTGCTCCATTTTCAAATCACCATAGGTAAAATCCAATACCATTTCCTTGCAAGCTATAGGTCCCCCTGTATGACACAGGAAAGTCATGCCATGTATTTAAAATTATTAGAAACACTAATCATTCAACTCAATACCATATTCATTGGTGACTTTAATTACCCACTATTAACTGGAAATCCTGTACAACACCAAGCATACATGCACAGAGATTCCTGGATTTTGTAAATACAAACTCCCTGCACCAGATGGTCAATACACCAACCAGGGGTGCAACCCTACTGGATCTGGTCATCACTAATATGGGGGACTGCTGCACCCCCTACTGTAATGCCTTTCCTGGTAATGGTCTCCTTTGAAGTAAAAATGAAACCTAGACCCCCAGCTAAACCTAGAATATTCAGGAACTATTCTAAGGCTAACCTCCTGCTATTAAGTGAGAACCTGGCAAAATTTCAAGCCTCCATAAACCCTAAGAACACTGCTGCCTATGCAGAACTGTTCAGAGAAACCCTGTGCATGCATGTTAATAGCTACATAGAGGCATCTGTACCCACCAGGAAGTACAGAACTAACTCAAAAACAAGCCACCCTGGTGGAATCACGTAATCTATAAGCTGTATAACAGGAGGAAGAAAATCATGGCAAAATTTAGGAGGTGCGGCACTAAGCAGGATAAAAGCACTCTCATCAAACTAAACAAACTACTCAGAGGACAAATAAAGTCTACCAAAGCCAACGCATTCTTTAGCCATGTCTGCAACCTCAAAGGCAATACACAATTGTGTGCTAAGCTCATTGTAAATGGAGCCACCTATACCGAGACAGAAGATCTGACAGACCTCCTGGCTGATAAATTAATTTCCAACTTTACCCCTCTCTCTCCCCCTCAACCTTCCCTCAGGAAATATCATCAGCTATACCTCCCCATACTATAACTAGGGAATGGGTCCTTAATGTTCTCTCTAAGACCAAGAACACTACATCAATGGGCCCAGACAATATCCCAGGATGCCTTCTAAATAGCATGAAACAAGACCTACCAGGGCCTCTGGAATTACTGTTTAACTGTTGCCTCCAAACAGGATTCATGCATCATGAATGGAGAAAGGCAACAGTCATCCCTCTGCACAAAGGTGGACCATCTACAGACCTTGGAAACTACAGGCCCCTACATCTCACTAGTCTTATATGTAAAGCCATGGAAAGAATTATCATGGAGTTGATCAACAAAGATATAGTAAACCTCCAGACACTGGACCCAACCCAGTTTGGTTTCATCAAGAGCAGATCATGCCTACTCAACCTGGTGGACTTCTTTGAGATGGTCACCAAAGCAATGGATGAGGCAAAATCATTCACACTGCCTACCTTGACCTGGCCAAGGCATTTGACACAATACCCCACCTGGGCATTGTTGACAAACTCAGGAGGTTAGGTACAAACCCATATGTAACCCAGTGGATAGCCAACTGGCTCAGAGACAGGAATCAGGAAGTTAGAATTGGGGATTCCACCTCTACAAAGAGGCCAGTCACAAGTGGAGTCCCTCAGGGATCAGTCATTGAAGCACTCCTTTTTGGCATTTACTTTTCAGAAGTCAAGGCCAATGGCAGTGGTCTCTGGAGCTGTCATTGAATCTCACACTGACACAAATGTTGTCTAGGAGGGGCTGATACAGACAAACAACCTGTGTCAGAGCCATGGACTAAAACTAAATGCCAAGAAATGCATAATAGTATCCTTTGGGAAGTCGTCCATCCCTGATAACTGTCATATTGACAACACACCCCTTAGAGTTAACCCAGTAGTGAGGAACTTAGGGTCACACATATATAGTAATCTAGTCTTTGACCATCATGTGTCAGCTGTGGTGAGGAGATCATTCTATGTTGCACAACTTATAAACAAAGGTATGGCATCTAAGTCCAAGAAAGTCATTGTTCTACTGTATTCAGCATTCATCAGACCTATCAAATAGGACCTGCTGGAGAGATAAATATGTTTCCCAGAAACTATGCCATCTATGGAACAACCTCCCCATCCATGTGAAGCAGAGTTCCTTCCTCACCCAGTTCAAGTACAACTTGGACAATTGGATGGGAAAATGCAAAGTCATCCCTGGTTTGGCACCTATGTGTCTAATGGACACAGATAATCTGTAAATGGTTCTTCTCCCAGGCCCATGCTTACATTTATAAAGGGTATCAGAACTTGTCCGAGATTTGGGATGCATGGCTAAACTTAAAAATGTCCTTGTGGTTGTTAGCCTAGTAAACACCTATGAACCTGTTTGTTGGATGTGCCTGGTTCAGTACATACCAAAGGAGGCATTGCATTCAATGATAGGTCTGATGAGTGCCGAATTCAGTGGAACAAGGACTTCCTTGGATCTGGATGCCATACCTTTATTTATAAGCTGCACAATATAGACTACTTTCCCCACTACAGCAGGCATGTGATGGCCAAAGGCTAGATTACTGTCTATGTGTGCCCCTAGGTCCATCACTACTAGATCAACTGTTAGGGATGTGTTTTCAATATGGTAGTTACCAGGGTTTGCTAACTTTCTGAAGGATACCATTATGCATTTCTTGGCATTTAGTTTCAGCCCATGACTCTGGAGGTATTTGTCTGTGTCAGCTCTTCTTTGAGAATATTAGTGTCAGTAGGGAATTCTATGGCTTTCCTAATTTGCAATAGTCTGCAAATTTTGTCAGCCAGAGGCCCTTGATGTTAGTCTTGACTTCAGAGAAGTCCATTGATCCAGATTGCATGATGAAAAGGAGCAGACCAGAATAGATTCCTGAGGTCACAAAACTCGTTCTGATCAGAAGGCTGTGGGTTTTATTACCATACCAGATGTTTGGATTCATTTTCTAGTACTCTTACTACCAGGTGCTTGAATTCATTTTCCAATACTGATACTACCAGGTGCTTGGATTCATTCTCTAGTACTGATCCAGGTGCTAGGATTCATTCTTTTTGTACTGATTCTACCAGGTGTTTGAATTCATTTTCTAGCACTGATACTACCAGGTTCTTGGATTCACTTTCTAGTACTGATACTACAAGGTGCTTGGATTAATTGTTTTAGTACTGATTCTACCAGGTGCTTGGCTTCATTTTCTAGTTCTGATACTACCAGATCATTGGCTTCATTTTCTAGTACTGGTACTACCAGATGCTTTATTCTCTAGTACTGATTCAACCAGGTGCTGTGATTAATTTTCTAGTACTGATACTACAAGGTTCTTGGAGTCATTGTTTTAGTACTGATTCTACCAGATGCTTGGATTAGTTTTCTAGTTCTGATACTACTGGGTCCTTGGCTTCCTTTTCTAGTACTGATACTACCAGGTGCTTCATTCTCTAGTACTGATACTACCAGTTGCTTGGATTAATTTTCTAGTACTGATAGTCTACTGCGGTAAGAGGGTTATTCACTCCTGAGTAGCTGTCCTTCACATGAGATATTAAACCAAGGTTACACCGGTGTGATCTGACTTTGCCTTGGGTTGATGTAAGTGGTCCTGTGGTGCTTTTCAAACAAGTGCATGGGTGGCTTTGTTTTCATTTTCAGTCATGAATTCTTTCATTAGTCTCTGAGCAATTACATTACTACATAAAGAGTAAAAGAACTATTTTAAGTATTTTAATGGGTAATTAGTTTTTTTTTGTTACAGATATTCAGGAGGTCCTAACTCTTAAAAGAGTTAAACATTTATAGTTACCTTTCTATGATCCAGGACACCCATATCTGCATTGAAACCCAGACTGTACTCCTGGGTGACTTCAGCTATCCCACTATAAACAGGCAAGCATACACAACTTTCAATACACAGGGCCAGAGATTCCTGGGCTTTGTCAACACAAATGCTCTGGACCAGCTAGACCATACACCTACTAGGAGCAACAGCATCCTCAATCTGATCCTCACAAATATGGGGGAACCTTGCACCCACCCATGTGTAACACCAGCACTTGTCAGGTGAGATCCAAAAGCTGTATCATTTGAAGTTAAGCTAAAACCTGTGACCCCATTTAACCATCAAACACTTAGGAATAATTTCAAAGCAAACCTCCTACTACTGAGTGATACCCTGGTAAAACACCAAATCCATGCCTTTTCAGTATTGTTCACAGAGACCCTATATCATCCTAAACAACTGGAGTGAGGCAGCCATATCCACCCAAAATAGCTACAGGACATGCTCAAAGAACAAGCTACCCTGATGGAATCCCAGCATCAACAATTTGTATGACAAAAAAGAAAGTGTAATGCCCAGAAAAGCAAGAGCCCCACCAGCAAACTAAAGAAGCAACTCAGGAAATGTATCAAATCTTCCAGAGCCAAATGTGAAGTAAAGGTAGCTTCACAGGCAAAGGACAACCACAAGACCCTCTTCAGCTATGTCCTTAATCTCAAAGATAATGGACAACTGTGTGCTGAACTAATTTTAAATGGAATTACATATATGGAGCCAGAGGATATAGGAAACCCTAAGGCTGATACATTTAGCTACACTTTCAGCTAAATGGTACACATTGCCTATCTTGACTTGGCCAAAACATTTAATACCATTTTCCATTTACATATTGTCAGCAGGTTCAGGGTCCTAAGTGGTAAGTCATTTCCCTGTGGTACATTGGTATGGAGATACATGGCTGAATTGACTTTCAGCTGCAAAGACTGCTGCAGATTCTCTGTGTGTAAAGAGAAGCATGCAGCATCGTGCCCACAGCTACAATAAACAAGTTGATGTTGGCAGGGGGAAGTAATATTTATTGTACTTGGTGTACAGTACATGCTTATGGAACTACAACGTGAAGAAATGTGCTACAGCATGAAGGAAATCCTGCATGCGATTGTAGTCACATTTATGTCCCACTATTTGTTTTAGGCTATGTTGTCTAACCACTGTGAAGGCAGTAATGTACCTACACACCAATAATAAAAGCAATGTCCACTATGCACTGCATTTTTACTGGCCTGCCCACTGGCAGCCTGAATTTGATGCCTGCCATACTGCTTGCTGTCTCTTGGTGCCTTAGGGGCCATGGACATTATTTCCACCCCTGTGCATTTGCTTTTTGAAGCTGTGGGCATGGCACTGTGTGCTCCTCATGGAATCTGCAACACCCATATGCCTCTGCAGCTGAATGTCACCTTAGACATGCATCCTCAACCAAATGTACTGTAGTGAAATGTCTCACTGCCTAGGAGCCTGAACCCCTTGTCAGCATACTCATGAAACTCAAATTAAACCCCTATGTCACCACTTGATAGCCAACTGGCTCACAGATAGTACACAGGAAGTCATAATAGGGGAACTCTGCCTTCTCAAAAAAGTCATTCACTAGCTGAGTCACTTAGTGCTCAGTGCAGGGGCTTTTCCTTTTTGGCATTTACTTTTAGGAAATCAAAGCTGACTTCAAAGGCCTATTGTTGTCCAAGTTTGTGCATGAGTGCAAGCTCAGCATAATTATAACCCCCCCCTCCCCAAGGACACTCATATCTTCCAAGAAAGCTTGCCACAAACTAATAACTGGAGGCAGAGCCCTGATCAAAAACTGCATGCCAAGAAATGTATAATAGTATCCTTTGGAAAGTTGGCCAACCTGGGGAGTTACCAAATAAACAATACACCCATAAGAGTATGCTCAAACGTTAGGGACTTGGGAACATATGTAGACAATATCTTGGCCTTTGACCATCATGTGTCTACTGTTTTACAAAAATAATTCTATATTGCACAACTTATAAGCAAGGATATGGCATTCAGATTGAAAGTTGTCATGTCTTGCTGTACTCAGCTCTTATTAGGTCAGTCATTGAGTACAGTACTCCCATTGGTATGTAAATGACCAGGCATATGCAAGAACTGGAATGTCCACAGAGGTTCCGCAAAACCTTGGGCCATATTCAATAAAGCCAAATGACTACATGTTGCACGTACGGCTACTGCACGGCTCAAAACATTATATGGCCATGCCCCTGGATCCAACTCATCACTTCAAGAACAAAGTTGATTATTTTTTAAGTAAAGCCAGGGAAGAGGGCATTATCACTGACTCGGATAGGCATCAAGTTACAGTTTTATCCCAGAGTAAGCAATATTCTATCTGTTACCCAAAATACACAAGGACGCTAGATGTCCTCCTGGTAGACCTATAGTATCAGGGCAGGGATCCATCACTGAACCACTTTCTGAATATTTAACACACTATTTAAAACCACTACTATCTATGGTATGGTCCTGAATTCAGGATACTACACAATTTCTTGACATTATATCAGACATGCAATTGGAATCACATTGGTTAATGTGGACCTTGGATGTTACCTCTCTCTATATGACTATCCCACATTGGGTGGGTTTACTGGCCTTGGAATTTTGGCTGGGGAGATCAGGACTATACCAACCATGTTTCAACACATTTTTTGTGTGTCTGGCAGAGCATGTCCTTACTAGTAATGTATTTTATTTTCAGGACCAATGCTTTTGGCAGGTCAAAGGTACAGCAATGGGTGCATCTTTTGCACCCATCTATGCAGACCTGTTTATGGCCTATATTGAGGAGGAACTTATCTATGACTCTAGTCATAATTTATATATTGAGGAAATAGATACTTGGCGGTGATATCTTGATGAGTGTTGGGTGGTTTGGAGGTCGGATGACACTTATCTGCATGAGTTCATTGGTTATCTTAATGATAACAAATGGGGAATTGAATTCAAGGTGAACTTCCATAGGTCGAAGATTGTTTTTCTTGATGTTGAAGTCAATAGGAACCCCAATGATACTTTAGCTACATGGCTCTATAGGAAATTTCCTGAATATAATTCATTTTTGCATATCACCAGCTTCCACCCCCAACATATCATCTGGAATACCCCCAAATCTCAGTTCCTCCAGGTCAAAAGGATCTGTTCCAGCCAGGAATCCTATGAAGATACCAGGGATGATTTAATACAATGATTTTGTGAGAGAGGCTCCAAACCTGGGGTAGTTAGTACTGCTTGTCATTGGGCTTCTACCCAAGACAGAACTAAACTTCTCCAATATAAGGAGAAACCTAAGGGCCTTTCTAGTCAACTGGTCTGTTTAGTGACCACATATGGACGTAACACACAGGGGTTCGTGAACATCATTAACAGACACTGGAACATACTTTTGACCGAGGACAGATTACACCCATTTCTGGGTAATAGATGTTCCTTTTCCTTTAGGAGAGGATGTACATTTGGCTCCCTCTTTAGTCATTATAAGAAGGTGGGACCTGGTCCATTGGTCTACACTCAATGTACACTTACAGGTGACCCACTAATAGGCTGTATGCCTTGTGGACATTGTACTCATTGCTCTAAGGTTATTAAAACAAAGGAATTCAGTAGCTGGAATACATCTGTGGTGTTTTACATTAATTTCTGGGCTAAGTGCAGTACAGTGTGGGCAATCTACTTAGCTACATGTTCATGCTCCTGTTTTTATGTAGGACAAACATCTTGACCTTTTCATCTCAGAATTGGGGAGCATCTTAGTGATATTAAAAACAATCGTTCTACAAATGCTTTGTATAAATGTGTGTAAACACAATACTGCATTTTTTCATTTTATTGTTACTGATTGTATTGTTGGGAAATGCAGGGACAAATCAGGATGGCACAATATACTTGATTTTAAAGAACGTAAATGGATTATTAAGCTAGGAGCTTTGTTTCCACCTGGACTTAATGATCATTTATGATGGACCAATGAACATTCACATGGTGTATATATAAATGTATGTATATTATGTTGTTCATGTTTTTTTTCTCACCGAAGAAGGCTATTATGGCTGAAACCAGTTTGGGGCAGGTAGTAGGGTTTATATTTCTCTCTGCCTTGGTCATGCAACATCACTTGGTTTTATCTGATTAAAATAGGGAATTTACACCTTTTTGCTGGCACTTTTTGTGATCCATATTCAATAAAGCCTACACTAAGTGTGCACGATATGTTTTCAATAAAATTATCACATTTTTTGTGCTTTCTATTCACTCAAAGATTACATTGTGTACATGTAGTCTACACTTTGCGGTAACCTATATGAATTCCTGTCAATATCTAAAGCTGCAAAATCAGTAGGAAAACTAAAATTAGGAGGAAGACCGTATGAGTTATGTCTGTGTTGCCTGCTCACTCTGAACAGTGTACACTTAAGGCACACTTAGTGTAGACGTTATTGAATCCCTGCCCTTATCTTGAACAGTGTACACTTAAGGTACACTTAGTGTAGACGTTATTGAATCCCTGCCCTTATCTTTATGCTCATTCTCCTACAGACTAATGAGAAGTATTCTGTGTCTGGCTTACAAAGCATCATCTAATCCTGTACTGATGGACTTGTTGCACATTCACAATTCTAGCAACATTAGAAATACTCGATTGATGGTCCTAAACCTTGTTTGCACGATAGATCGAACATGTTGGAGGAACAGAGATTACATTTATACTGGAACAGGCTTCCCATCCATGTGAAGCAGAGTTTATCCCTGACCCTATCTAAATACAGTCTGGGTCAATGGATGGAGAATCAGAAATTTACCCCTGGACTGGCACCTACACCTCTATTGGATAGAGGCAGCTTCTAAATGCTTTGCCAGCTAAACCCAACCCGATGCTCCTGGTTAATCATGGGTAAACTTAAAAAAACTTCCTACAGTTATTAGCTTAACAATCACCTATTTACATATGAATCTAAGCCATTAATTGATCTCTGGCCACCTGAGCTATAGTCAGGCTTTATCCATCTAATTCCCCCAGTGCTGGCATAAGTGACATTTTTTTGCTGTATTTATTGCAGATTTGTTTCTGCTATACAGACTAAAACTATTACAAGTGTGCAGAAGAGCTCTTGAACAATAACAGTTTGCCAAAGTCATTATTTCAACAGCTAAAAAAACAAAATCAACAGATGCTAGCAAAGCTTACAGTATTTTGTTTTAAGTTAGACATTACTGCAGTAGAGTAGCAACCATTACAACTTATTGCTGACTAGCAGAACATGAAAACAGGATGGAAAATAGTAGATAACATTTATATTAGAAAGGTTGGGGGATGACATAAAGGTACTTTCAAATGAAAACAGCAAGCTGAATAAGTACCCAGCAAATAAATGTGGACATGTGGCATGGTAGATAGCAAGGATTGATTTATGACAGTCTGCTGTGGCTTTGCTATGTACACAGAACAGTGTTATGCTAATGAAGGGGGCATGTTTTCCTGCTGGAGATATCATTATAGTGTTACTGCTTAGTGGAGGGTGTGAGTGTAACTATGGTAGCAGGTTAGACTGGACACAGTAAAACTGGTAGCTTCTGCTACGACATAAGTATGTTTGTTTTTATATTACTCACCATTTGTGCAAATGTTGCTACTCAGGTATATAACTGTGAAGAACACCTCTGCATATGTGAAGGTGTGCACACACACATACACACACACACACACACACACACACACACACACACACACACACACACACACACACACACACACACACACACACGGGCACACGCACACACACATACACATGCACACACACATTTATTTTAGAAACTGAAACGGTTGGTAAGTGGTACTGGTGTTATAAAATGAGAGCTATTATGAGTGTCTATACAGCTGTTTTTCTGTTCTGAATCATGGTAAACATTTGGGGTTCATTTGCATAAAGCACTTCATGAACAAAGTATTGTGGAAGCACAATGTAGTAAGACAGCATACAAGGACTTTTCCCATTGCTTAGTGGTGTTTCTTAATCAGTCACTGCTGTGATAGACAGTTTTATTGTGTACCAACCCTACACCATGAGGTACTATGTTTAAGAAGTCCACTCGTGGTTGGCAGGTAGAAGCAGGAAGAGTCAAATAAGTTAAATGGAATATGTTTTAATGACAGGGTGTTTGGTGCATGGAGCAGTATTCCAATGAGAACAGAACGGGGTACAGTGTAGGCAAATGGAGGCAGTTTATGACAGCAAGGTAAGTACAAGTATTTCAAGTAGAAGAGAAACTGCATTTGAAATGGAATCGGTTGAAGCAGAAAAACAGTGTGTAAATAAATAATTGCCTTTTTCTGTTGGCATTTGTATATGTTACTATGTAATTATATTCATAGTATCCAGTTAAAAATGCACTAAATGCCAGGGTTTCACATTGTTGTAATGTTAAGTAATGGCATGACTAATGATATATTTAATGAAGTAACTTAATATATAGAACAATCTTAAAAAAATAGATTACATAAAGATGCTAGACTTGAAACATGTTATTAAGGCAAATAACTACAACATTAATAAGGCTCTGCAACTGAATCCATGTATTATATTTATTAAGGTTTGACAGTAATAATACATTCCATATGAAGTTATAAACTTACAGTAAATGTAATTTATCAGAGGAACTGCTGCTTATGTTCTTCTAGTATTTTATTAATATGTTTAAAACACATTAAACTGAAGGGTACAGTAAAACCAAAAGCATCCACTTCTGTGCATTGTCAATCTGATTTACTGAATGGTATCAAAACATCCAAATCTGTAACTGAGAATGCATACCGACTCTTTCTAAAACTAAAAAAAAAAAAAAAACAACATGATGAGAAAAATGTTGTCAGGTTATGTTCAGACACCACTGTGTGACAATACTTCTTTATAAAATCCCAAAAACTTTCTTGGTTTATAGGAAAATACTAGGCTAGCTGCTCTTGTGGACCATTTTAATCCTAGTCAGTTTCCCTTTTTCTTCTAAAATTAACCTGTCCCATTTGGTTAGAGATCGGTCTTACCCATCCCATGGAAGATAATTATATATTATTCCTAATGAGATAACTGAGATCATACCATAGAGAATTTGAGGGAATTGAAGTACGGAATAAAGCATGTAAGAGCTCCCTCTGTCCAATTGTAGTACAGGGGGCAGAGGTAAATTTTCTATTTCCCATCCATAGATCCAAGTTGTACTTGAGTATGGCTACAGGTGAACTTTGTTTAATATGGATTGGGGGTATCCTCTGTGATATATACCTGTCCCTCCAAACTCCTTTGTTGATGTTGCAGAAGAGGTTTAGGTCCCTAGACCGAGTACTTCTGATATCATTGGACTTGCTGATGTAATTACATTATTATTGGGCTGGAGGATGCTTTGAATGCCAGGCATAGGTTATCTCTTAGTAGTCTGTAGGATACTGCGTATAGTGACAAGGCTTTAAGTCAGTCCATGTAGGACATGCTGTTTAGGCCTTGTATCCTTTTAGTAAGGCATTCCAGTTATGGTATATGCCAAAAGGGGAATTATATTCAATGACTGCCCTAATGAGGACTGAGTTATGTTCAGTGTTATTATGTAATGCTTTTATTTGCTCAAAAATGGTGTCACTTTCAGATATGTCATTAAGGAACTCATATATCCAGAAACCATGTGGAATACGCTGCTTCACCATACTACATTCTAAAAGCAGGTTTTCCCAAACTGATCCCTTAAAATTAAGTGCTTGATTTTCCAGTTCATTCAATAAGCCATGATCATCCTCCACAGAAGGATTACTAAATAAAAAAAAAAAAAAAAAAAAAAACTTTCAATAAAAGGATCAATAGGTTTCTTCACAAATTCTTCAGTTCACTACTGTTTGTTGGTCTTTCGGCTTTTCCTGGTTAGGGGTCGCCACAGTGGAACTCCGGTCCGCTAATGATTGACAGTTGATTTTTACATACCGTCTTGCCAGGCCTGACACACAACCTTCAACAAAGGTACGCCCATTCACGCATGTCTTCACGCAGAAGATGCTCTAACTGAGAATCGAACCGGACAGTATACTTCCACATTTGCCATATCTCCCTCCTGGGTGTTCAGAACATTGTACAGGGTAAATAATACAAGAAATAAGAAATAACTTGCTGGCTTCGTGATGCAATATTCAGAATAATAAACATCAAATAAGCACAAAAAACTAAACCAAGGTAAAGGTGCTATAAAAATCCCAAAGGGGGAAAACATGTCATCAACATTAAAATTCTGTGCCCATAAAAATGTATAAACTATATACAATTTTCATCTCATAGAATCCACCATGACTTCATCAGATAATTTGATAAAAATAGCATTTCTCTTAGATACAATACAAATTACTCTACTATAGTGATGAGTTTATACCTTAATGTATGAAATTACAACTCTCCTATAAACTTTTAACATTTTGCTGTCTCTTACTAAAATTTAAAGGTTTCAAATAGAGATGTTTACTGGCAGTTGAAATTGGCTTCCAGTATTTATCCAGAGTTAAATGAGGTTATTAGAATGAAGCCTATTTTCAAATCTATAAGATTAAGGTGACTTGTTGTACTGTCTTTTTAACTGTCCATTATTAATTATTAGGCTGAGTATGTAGTTAATTAGTGTTGTATATAAGAAGGATGCTGCTTTTATTGAATTTTACCATGAAGTCCTATTTGATGTTGTTGTATGAAAATGCTTACCAAGATTTTTTATGGCCACAAAGTTTTGAGCTGGAGTGCTGGGACCACAACCTTGAATCCCACATTTACAAGAAGATCACACCAATAAGGAAAATGCCATAAGACAAAGAGACTGTAAAAGACTGAATTCTGTAATTCCTACTTTTATTCCTACCCAGGAATGAGTGTTAAGATGAGTCCTACAAGGGAGGACAAGTTTGGGAGTTTGATATTGTGACTCCTGACATTTACAGTTTGGTGCAGTTGCCTTATGAACGTGGGATTCAAGGATGTGATCCTCAAGCTTCTGATCAGTAGTGTATCTAGGGTGGGGTAAATGGGATAATTGGCCTTGCCACTGTCTTGTCCAAGGTGCACCTCACCAATGTAAAATAAAAAAAAGCTTTTAGTCAAATACATTTTTCCTTTCCCTTTAAGTGAAACAGTAATGTGTACATCCTAAATGGACATCCAAGATGTTCCTATGTGCCTGCCGCATATCTTATGTCATCTTGATTCAGCACAACTCTTAAAAGACCTGTGAATGGCTTTATAGGTAGAGTGGTGGTGCTAGAAAGTCAGTGTATTGGGCTGAATTGTTCGTGACCATAACAACCTGAGGAATGTAGTGTTTCCCCAAATTAAATCAGTTGCTGTAGGTACATTTGGTGCTTTGGAGAGAGACACTAGGGAAGAAAAACACAAGAAGTCTCTGAAGTAAGAAAGGTTACTTGCCAGTTCATTGTGGTGCTTGTGCATACTTGAACAGACTACCGAATGGGGTCAGTAGGGAGGAATGTTTCATTGTGGTGCTTGTGCATACTTGGGCAGACTACTGAAAGGGGCATTGGGGGGAAATGTTTCATTTTAGTACTTGTGCTTATACCTACTTGAACAGAGTACTGAAGGGATCTTTGTGGGGGAAGTGATTCATTTTGGTGTCATTGGAGTCCTTGTGGATACTTGGACAGACTACTGAAGGGATCTCTGTTGGGAAAAATGATTCATGTTGGTGTCATTGGAATGCTTATGCATACTTGGGCAAACTACTGAAGGGATGTTTGTGGGGGAAGTGATTAATTTTTGTGTTATTGGAGTACTTGTGCATACTTGAACAGACTACGAAGGGGATGTTTGTGGGGTAATTTATTCATTTTCTTGTCATTGCAGTGCTACTTGGAGAGAGTACTGAAGTAATCTTTGGGGGCAAATGATTTGTTTTGGTGTCATTTGAGTGCTGAAAACTACTGAAGGGATTGTTGGGGAACTATTTCATTCTGGTACCATGTGAGTACTTGTGCATACATGGACATACTACTGAAGGCACCTTTGTGGGAAGTGATTAATTTTGATGTCAGTGAAATACTTCTGCATACATGGACAAACTACTAAACAGATCACCATGACATCTAGAGAAAGAAAGCAAGCAATGCAGCTATACTACTTAATAGGCAGCAATGCAGCAAAGCCAAGCATAATTTTAATGTATATTCATCATGATTTTAAAACAAGGATATAGTAAATTCTTCTGCTATGAATCACCGAAGATTAAACCCCACGTTCATCTGGCTCACATACATTTAAGTGTTTTTTACAAGGACAGGGCAGGCTTTCCTTCATGCCCAATGTGGGGTGAGCCACCCACATCCTCCAAATTAATATTGCTAGTGTCTGCTTGGTCATTGAAAAAGTGACAAATGTCTCTACCTCTCATGAAAGAAGTGTGAGGGAGGCATACCTCTCAACTTCTTAGCACAAGAAATCTGGACAAAGCATAATGTCAATGTGGTCAAAGGGCCATAAACATGGACAGGTTTTAAATATTGCTCTTATAAAGTTTAAACTTAGACAGTTGCTAGAATAACAGGATTTGCATTAGTACGCATTTTCTGAAGGATGTGAAGTCTGAAACACAAGTGTACAGTGTGTAATTATTTAATGAGTTCATTCATCACCAGTCTGGTGTGAAAATCTGGATATTCTGCAAAAATCTGGACAGTTGAGAAGGTATGGTCAAGGCCCAGGCCTAAGTATTCAGCACATGTTATAAATCAACCCAGCACAAATGAATAAAAAACAGTTCCACAGTCAACAATGAATTAAAACAAGATGAAGAAGAAGTTTGACATGGCAGAACTTTTCCAAAAATAAATATAGGACTTTATTCATAAAAAAGAAAAATACGTGCTTTCTCACCATACAAGGTGCTTTGTCAGATCTATTAACTACACAGAAGCAGCCATTTAAATATCTAAAAAATTACTGGGCTAAAGCATATGATCTTAGGAGAGGTTTAAAGGAACAAGCTCATTTAAGCCTCTTCCTTTATCTGATTGTAATATTAATGTCCACTTTATTTCTAAGCATTCTGTTTTGGTATTGACATCACCTTCTCTATTACTATTATTAAAAAATTCCAGTACAAAAACTTAAAAGAATGTCCATCTCCTGCATTAATACAATGTATAGTTAAAGCATTTTTAGTATCACATTTATTTATGCAATAAATATGCTCATGTATATGATCCGTCAAAGTGCGATTTATTTTACCGACATAGTAACTATTAATTAAATCACAGACTGTGAAATATACAAGATCATGACTAGAGCAATCTGCATAAAATCCAAACTTACAAACATGATCAGGATGTATGTAGCTATCATACGTTCTAATATATTTACACCAGTTACATGATCTACATGGATGGGTTCCAGTCCTATCTGAATGAATTTTCATGCTATTTTTATTAGTCAAAAGATTTCTTTAACACAACATTCTCTTTAGTGAAAGATTGTTTTTAAAACAAAACCTATGGGAATCATTCAAAAGTACCCTACATCTATTATCTGTAGTCATAATATGCCAATGTTTTGTTATAATATTACATATGGCATATATATCACTGGAATATGTAAGAGACATCCTAAGGTGATTCTATCTTAAAGTCTTGTGACTGGTAGTAGTATTCTCATATCTAGAAAACTAGGGTTTCATATGATCCCATCTGTGAGCTGTTGTTTCAGTATATACTTCAGTAACACTTTCAGATGGATAGCTCCTCATACAAAAATCATTACTAAGTGCATCTAAGTCAGATAGCATATCGTCATCTGCAGCATTCAATCTAGCATGTCTAAAAAATTGACTTCTCAAAACATTCTGTTTAATGTGTCTAGGATGCATACTCTGATAATGTAATGTATTGCTCACCTTTCAGGGTTTCATATACAAAATGGTATCAAAACCCCCAGGTGGAATTTTAATACATACGTCTAAAAAAAAATCTATTTGAGTAGCAGAAAACTTACATGTAAACTTCAAAAAATCCATGGTCTGATATAAAAAATTAACATAATCTTGTAATATATCAATAGAACCAGTCCACACAAAAAATGTATCATCAACAAAATGTTACTAATGATTTCTAATATTGAGTGACTCTGGTTATTTGTTTGTGGCCTATAGTATGCTATTTGTTTTCCAGGATTGAGTGTTAGTATATGATTAATGAGCTGGAAATTGAGGGAGTTACGATCTTTTGTAGTTATGTTTCAATTGTAGAGTACTTGCTGCCGGAACTAAAGAGTACAATGTCATCAACACAGAGGATAATCTGTACAGCAGAAAGGTCATAATGTAGTTTTTTTAATGAAAACGGAGCAGAAGAGCTGGGAATGAACCTTGGGGTACTCCCACTGAAAAAAGGTTGGGCTGAGAGATGCAAGAGATAGTTTTAACTGTGAAGAATCTATTCAACAAAAAGTCTTGGAACCAGATGATGAATCTGTTGTTATGCTGTGGAAAGACAAGGACTAGTTAGTGGTTGATAAGGTCAAAGGCTTTTTTTAAGCTAAGGCATATATTCAATATGGGAAATAAAATACAGAATATTAACTTAGCAATATATATAGGAAATGGAAAACTGACATTCATTTACCTTATAGAGAAGTGATTCCTTGCTGTCTTCCTTTCATTTGTACCACCAGTAACTGAATTGGTAAACTTTATCATGGAGAAAGAATTTTGTTATTAAAACAATTAACGTCAATGTTATACTATAGCTAAGATTCATTTGTCTTTCAGTTTCTTTTTTTTTCTCATTGAATTTCAAGGAATTTACTTCTGCTTATCTCTTGAAAGTACTATTGTTATAGCCCATATCTTCAGTTTGGTCTAGAATTTTTTTTTTTAAATGACGGTGCAGAGTCTCAGTCTTCAAAGTGTCTAATTTCATCCTGAAAGATTATTTCGAGCCTGGCAGGAAAAATCAAATGTACCTTAAAATGTCTTTTCTTAAGTTTTTTTATGAGAGGTAAAAAACTTTTCCTTTTGGTCATCACAGCATTGGAATAGTCATTATCAAATCTTATTAGTTTGTCATTCAGTCTAATAGGAGAGTTGGACCAGGCTGTTTTAAGTATTAGCTCCTTGTCTTGAGATGAGAAGAACTTAACAATAACTGATCTTGGTGAAGAGTTAGTTTTTGATCAAGTAGAAACTAGAGATCTTTGATCCCAGGTCCCTTACCACATCATGGGTACTTAGGGTATTGTTGATTTGATAGTGTGAAGGGACATTGTTTGTGCTGAAGGGAATGATTATGCATTTCTTTGCATTCAGTTTGAGACCATGACTAATGCACCAGTTGTTGGTCTGTGTGAGATCCTCCTGGAGTATATTGACATCATTTGGGGATTCAATGACTGCACGCAGTTTGCAGTTGTATGAAAACTTGGCCAGCCACAACCCTTTAGTTTTGACCTGAACTACTGAGAAGTATATACCAAAGAGTAGGGGGCCCAGCACTGACCCTTGTGGCATCCCAGTAGTAACAGGTCTGCTGGCTGATGTAGAGTCACCCACTTTGATAGTGTGTGTCCGTTTTGTGAGCCAGTTGGCAACCCATCTTACAATGAAGGGGTAAACATTGAGTTTCTATGAGTTGTAACTACTTTGCTACATCAAATGAAAATAAGTCATTCTCTTTAAATCTTTGTGCTTATTAGTTAAAATGTATACACATGACTAGCAGGTTGAGTGGTAATATTTTAACTATGAAATGTATTTTCATTAATGTAAATGGTCTGAATAATAATTGTAAAAGGGGAAATCTCTTAAAATATTTGAAGATGTTTACTGCACAGATTTTTTTTTGCATGAAACACACCTTATACAAGAAGACATAAATAAAATTAACATTAAATAACTGTACAGTTTTAGTAAGTTCACACTATAAACAAAAGAAGAGAGTAATAGCAGTTTTATGGAAAAACTCAATCTTAATGCCAAAAATTTTAAATACTATGACAAAGCAGGAATGTTTTGTGTAGCAATGATATCCATAAATGGGAAGATATATACTCTAGTAAACATTTATCGGATCCCTGGATTAGGTGTCAAAGTAGCATTTAGAAGACATTGTACACCATATTAAAGGGGAAATAATCATAGCAGGTGACATTATGTAATGAATGATGAGAACACTGAAGCTAGAAACACATGAAACAAAACGACAATTTGTATGATGCTGTC
Organism: Protopterus annectens; assembly: GCF_019279795.1. Classification (NCBI taxonomy): domain Eukaryota; kingdom Metazoa; phylum Chordata; order Ceratodontiformes; family Protopteridae; genus Protopterus; species Protopterus annectens. The sequence goes on along the minus strand of NC_056748.1, from coordinate 340,566,062 downwards.
TGATTTTACTGAAACGTTTAATATTGTAGACATTAATTAATATGCTAATCCTAATACATTATTCCTTACCCATTACTCTCATCGACATGGCACACATTCAAAAATAGTGTGCACATATCAAGACATCTAACTACAAAGTTGGATAAAGTCAAAATAGTCACATGCCCATTGTCAGACCATAATGCAATTACCTTTGATTTAGATTTAAATACAAAATAAATAATTACTCTAACTAGAATTCCTTCATACATAACAAATTTACAGGATTTTAAGGAATTTTCTGTTAAAGAGATATAAACATTTTTAGACATAAATGTTAATGAAATGTGCTAGATATATATTTGGGACTGTTTGAAGTCATATTTATATGGTAAAGCATTAACATGATTTAAAAACAAAATGAGGCAATGGGACAAAGACTTACTGGAATTTCAGGCAAGAATTGATACTCTAAAGCTAAACATTCAGAAGAGAAAGACACATTTAATAAGTGAATTAGATGATATGAATAAAAAATATTTGGAGACACTACATCATAAGACAATGATACATTTAGAGAAGATCAAACTATGCTCTTATTCAATGAACCCCAGAAATCAGAAAAGAATAGCAAATAGAACTAAAAATATCATAAAAGCTAATCAGATAAAGGAAATGTATATTCCAGATACCAGAAAAAAGTATCAGACTTAGAAGGCATACTAGAAGCATTTAAATTAAACTTTTATAAAGTTAATACACAAAAGGAAATAATCAAACCTCAAAACATGTTAAAGTTTTCCTTTGGAAAACATAGCAAAACCAAACTAACAGATGATCCTATAAAATTATTAATAATAGACAAACAAATAACTATGACTGAACTTAAGTCCCAAATTAAAAATTTAAAGCCAAACAAAACACCTGGCATAGATAATATGATAATAGAAATGTTCAAATCATTAAACAAAGAAGCTCTGTCATTACTATTAAAAGTTAACAGTTCCACACTTTGCAATGTTGTAACACAAAAACCATAAAAAACAAAAAAAACACAAGTTTCCTTCACGAAGTAAAAGGTCCAAGACACCAAAAACATGAGTCCAAGTAAGGTTATTAGTGCTTTTCTTCCTTTTATTCACCAATTCCAAAACGGAACTTCATCAGATAAAACAACCTTACTCACTTCCCTCTTTTATAGAATTCATCATGTTGAATACACCAATGGCAACTATTTTCACATATTGCATTTGTTAACACCCACTAAATTTGAAAATACACAATTCCCCGTTTGGTTCATAAAAGCATGCCTAAAACATTTTTACCTTTTGAAAGTATTTAAGTCATGTTTATCCCTTTTATACCTTCTAAGCAACATGAAAACGTGTGCATATAAAACCAACCATTTATCCATATGATCTTTTAGCACTTTATAAAATATATAGATAAAAAACATATTTTGTTAAAAAAAACAACAACAATGGAAAGTGTCACACCCGTTCCTTTTAAATTATTTCTTTTAAACCTAATCTGGAAACCACTGATCGATCTTGTTAAATCCTATCCTTGGTCCTATTATTAATTTAAATTATATTTTCAGCCAACTTCAGCTCTTAGATTCAATAAACTACCAATAGATATTCTATATTTATACCAGGGAAGCTTGTTGCATCTAGCAAAACCTGCCAGTGTGTTTCCCTGTATTCTAAATAATTCGACCAGGTTTCCCCCTCTCTCCTGTCTCTGTACTTTTGAAAAACCTGAAAAACAAAAACATTCCTTCTTCTTGGAAATATACAATAATATCACCTAGTTTGAAACCAGATAAACCTACAAAGGAATGTTCTTCTTACAGACCTATATCTTTGTTAAATGTTGATTATAAAATGTTTATGGCAGTACATGCAACTAGGATCAAACAACTATTTCCATTATTAATAGATGAAGATCAAACTGGCTTTATAAAACACAGAAATACATATAACATCAAAAGAATTATATATTTAATTTAGTACATTAATCATACAAAAAATAACATGAATATAGTCAGTTTAGACATAAATAGTGCCTTTGATTCTGTCCCCTGGGATTATCTATGGTCAGTTCTAGAAGAATATGGATTTTCTCAAAAATTCACACTATTAATTAAATAATTTTATGAAAAATCTTTAGCTTATATAAAGATTGGATTATGCTTTTCTAAGTCTTTAGAAATAACTAAAGGTACAAAACAGGGATGCCCCTTGTCTCCATTATTATTTGCCTTAGTAATCAAACCTTTTGCAATTTATATTTGAGTGGATAATAATATTAAGGGTTTACAAATTAATGATCTGCTGTGGTGACCCCTAACCGGGAAAAAGCCGAAAGAAGAAGAAGAATAGTCTGGAAACTCTATTAAATTTTATTGATTTTTTTCAGAAACTCCCGGGCATTACATTTAATGAAAATAAGACACAGATATTACTTATAAATTCTAATAAGAAATGCATAGATAATGATTTTTCTAAGTATATAATTGCTGACAATAACATAAAATACGTAAGGGTTATATTAACAGATGAACTAGATAAGACAATAACAATAAACTACTCTAATATTCTAAATAACATTAAAACACTCATTCAAAAATGGAATCAATACTGTTTTACAGTGGAGGACAAGTATTATATAATTAAAATGATTATTTTTCCAAATATATTATACTTCATACAAGCCTTTTCAATACCTCCTCCTAAATCTTACATAAAACAATTAAATTAATGCAAACTTCTTATGGTATCCCAATAAATCCAGGAGAGCTCTGAATCATCACTTAAATGATTGGGATGCAGGAGGAATCAGTCTTCCATATATAGACATATATACACTGTCATCTAATATAAAAACAATATCATTATGAGTAAATAATGCTTATTCTGCCAGATGGAAACACATACATGAAAAGACTTGGCTAAAATCAAGTCTTATATTACCATCACAATATAAAGAGTTGGTAGCAAATACTTTTCTTTGGATGATGAGAGAACGTTTTACAGAAAACAAACAAAAGCACATAATTTCTAAATTTATAAAAACATATTAAAATGACATAAAACCCTTATGAATAGGAATCCCAACATAAAAGCTTGATCATTCTTGCTATATTCTATTGCATGCACACAAAATAACATTAAAACTTTTGATATAGATGTAAAAAAGACTCTTAGAATGCATGAGCTGACTTATTGGCATCAGTTACTATACTCTGGAAAAGTTTTAACAATGGAACAAATAAGAAACACATTTGATTAAGGTAATGATCTATGGCTAAGCATGCAGGATATAAGACAGTACATTTTAAACAGAATAGAGACAATGCAATTAATTACACAAAATATATGTACATTTATAGAACACTTGGTCTTTTCAACAACACAAGCTGCTCATAGAAAAGGTTACTTATCCAGCATCTATCAAATAATTGAGAAAACAAAATTATATCATACAGCGAATCTTGGGACTACTATAAAACAATAAATAATCAAATACTAAATGACAATGGCAAGAAATTAATACTTTTGTCCACAAAGCAAACATCTCTTTCATTGCAATGGAAACTTTTCACATGGAAATTTATTCACAGCTCCTTTATAACACAACATAAAATGGAACTAATGTTTAAACAAAATATAGGATGTTGAAGATGTAAAAGGAACCTGAGAGCAGATTGGAGGCATTTGTTTTATGATTGTGATTTACTTAAATCATTTTGGGATAAAGTTAATTTTTATTCCAAATATTTTTTAATGATAGTTTCCATTTGTCTAACTCTTTGATTTTGTTTAATGCTCCCATACCCCAATGTGTTGCTAGAACAAAGTTTTCACTTTTATGGACACTACTGGCTATAGTACACAAAATGTGGAAAAGTGAGACTTCACCCACATTTAAAGAATACAGAAACATTGTATTGAATGTATCAGGAATGGAAATGAGAGCCATTAGAATGAGAACAGAAAGATCCACATCTTATTACACCTCATGGAAGAAAGTGAACAAAATAATGGAGAGAGATGAGTATAATACCTCATGAAATTAAGTTTTAAATGTAAAATGTGTAATATCTTTTAAACTTAGACACCTTTGTAAATAGATTGTTTGGATTTTATAGTTGTGGACTGTTTATAGTTGTTAACCTGTGTAAATTATGTTTTATATTGCAAGTTATGAAATTACATTCATTTTGTAAAATCAATAAAAACATTTAAGCAAAAAAAGTTTGTTATCCATTCTGTCCATTTTTAAAGAAAGTTCTTGTATGTTAGAAAGAACAGATGGGAGTTCTTTCTTTAAAGGCAAGTCCTGAGAGATTGCCTTTGGATGATTAATTTCACATCTACTGCTACAGACCTTTCAAATGCATAATTTGACAGGAAAAAATTCAAATATATACAAATTTTGATGATAATATCCTTCTATGTATTATCAAGTAACTGATTCTGTTCAAAAATTTCTTTAGGATATTATACAAATAAAATTTCCTGTCAGAAATAGAAATAGAGTAGCAGAGCAAGAAAACTGTGCTGCTAAAGCCTGTCAGCATCCTCACCCCCCCCATCAAAAGCTTTTGTGAGGTCAGTGAATATTATTCCTGTCAAATTACCTGTACCTACGTTGATCAGAATATTCTCAGCTAGGCACCAAAGGGCCATCATTGTACTATGACCTATCCAGAATCCATGCTGTTTTAGGGTAAGGAGGTGGTATTGTTAAATGTAGTTAGAGAGATGTATGTAGATATTTTCTTGCACCTTGCCAAAAGTGGGAGGATCGAAATAAGATGAAAGTGTGAGGTGTTTTGGGGTTCAGTTTTTTTGGGCAGGTATGTTAACAAGTGTTGGTTTCTAGATGTTTGGCAGTATATTTTGTATCAAGCAATGGTGAAAGATGTGATAAGGAGGCTGTGTTAGAAATTCCCTACAGTGGCAGGTAAACCAGGGAAAGATGTGGACTGAACCTGGAAGAGAGTCTGTGGGTATGTCTTCAAGCAGGTTACTGATTTGTTTGCATGAGATTTTTTTGAAGTAAAAAGATTGACCTCATGCCAGGAGTCTTTGGGTTTATTTAAGAGAGAACATTGCTTGGTTTTGAGATGGTTTGTTTTGAGCCTCTATATGAACTTTTAACCATGTTCCAGAGTTTGGTAAAGGTTGCATGGTTGTTAGGGATTGGATTGCTGTTATACTATGACTACCAGGATTCATCCCATAACTTGAGAAAATATTTAAGATCTTTGATGAGCTATAGTATTTGTTCTTGTTTGAAAGGATGTTTTACCATTGGAAAGAATTTGTTCTGGAGCTGGAGAAGTATTTGAGTTAGGGTAATAGCTGCAATGTTAGAGGCTTGGCTGCTTAGTACGGTAGATCAGTTTAAGGTTGTCAGATGTTTATCAACGTGGTGATATTTTGTGTGGACTAAAGTCTGAAGGAGATCAGTTTGGGTGGAAATTTTAGAGACTAATTACTAATCTGAAAAATGATGGGTGAATAATCACTGTAGACGGGTAAGATTGGAAATAAAGCACTTTGAAGCAAATAAATGTTTGTTGCAAGAAGATAAGCCCCCCTTTGCAGTCTCAAATAGTGGAATAGGTCTCCAATGCCTCTGCCATCTTAAATATATGAACTCTGAGAGCACACAAAACTGGAGAAAAGAGAAAATACCCTTGTCTCCAGTATTCAGTGATCTCAGGCAAATACTGACTTTTGCTACCTCTGTTTTAATTGCATTTCATTTGCCCACTTTAATTTGAATGAAATGCATTTGTACAAACTGTACTTTGATCAAATGTGTGACATACTGTATACTTATCTATGTGTATTTGTGTGTGTGTGTGTGTGTGTGTGTGTGTGTGTGTGTGTGTGTGTGTGTGTGTGTGTGTGTGTGTGTGTGTGTGTATGTATGTGTGTGTGTGTGTGTGTGTGTGTGCATACATGTACATATATATGTATACATAAAATAATAGGACATTCACACACACACACACACACACACACACACACACACACACACACACACACACACACACACACACACACACACACACACACATTTTCACAGGCTCACGAAAAGCATCAAGCACGAATCCTGAATAAGACACCAGTGGAACATAGAACATGCAGACTTATGCACAACACATTCATCTTTATGGCCAATTTGACCTTTTCTAATTTACCTACTACATGCATTTCTGATATGGCAGGAAACTGAAGACCAGAAGACCCTGCAGAAAACCCTTATGAATATATGTGTGAGTATATATATATATATATATATATATATATATATATATATGTATATCTAGATCTTCAGTCACACATACCAGCTTTTTTCTGTTTGATAAAAGTTACATTTAACCAAATAATGAATATAACCAATATATATATACACACACACACACGCACACACACACACACACACACACACACACACACACACACACACACACACACACACACACACACAATTATATTTATATACACAAAATATTTTAGATTAAAGAAAGATCTCAGTGATAGAAAGCTTTTACCAGCTTGTTAGCTGGTGAATCCCTAAGGCCTTTGCTGAAGCTGCTAAACTATTGAGGATCTACATTTTAACACTTTACCTATTTCTGTAATGTCTTAACATGTATACCCATATTTATACTTTTTAATTGTTTGACATTTTGAACGCTCTTTTACAGTACTTTTCATATGCTGCCCTAGATTTTCTTTGAGAATGTTCCCCAAGGACAGAGGGGAACTGTCATTTTCACAGTATGCAGTGAATAAAAATAAATCAGCTTAGTGCTAACATGAGAGGAAAGAGGTGGTCTTTTGGGATTAAACTACAAAATGAGAGGAAGTTGGAAGGCTTCAAAATAAGTTTGCCTGTTATTTTTATAGGCTATGATTAGATGACATTTGGGACTGAACCTGGTTGCCATCAATAAGAGAAACTAAAGAATTTATTAGGACAGGGAAAGATGGCAGGGATGCATTTTTTATGTATGAAAGGGGAAAACAGGCTTTGGACTGAACACTAAGGCATGTTTTCATTTATTCTGTTAACATTCATGTTACATACGTGACTTTTATAGAAAAAAATGAAAAAAAAAACAAGTAGTTCTATACTGAAGTAAAGTGATTCTTTTAAGTTATTAGAGTAGAATAAACATTAGGGGTTGACCACAATGACAAAAGGGACTAACAGATGCACAGAAATTTACAATTATGCAGCCTAAGACATATTTCCCTGCAGCCATACAGAAGTCTGTTTTCTGCTAAGGCAATGACATGGAAGGATAGCAGTCATGTTTGGTATCCTTCTAGCACCACTGTAACATTTATTCACCCATGTCTAATAGAGACTGTCTGTCATTTTGTATGTTTTTCTATTAAAGCAACACTTCCACAGTGCTAATAAGGCATTCTAAACGTGGATGATGACCACTGGTTATTTGGTTTGCATATTATGCAAAGTCTGTCTAGAGGGACCACATTTTCTTTTTGGTGCTTCAAGCTTACTTCACTCTACTGACTGTCCTACTGTGTGAACTACTATTTTGCCTTAGGATGTAATTTTGTTTATTTATTTATTTTGGTTATGTCCTAGTAGCTGACCATCAGCAGCCACTAGCTCTAATCTACAGATCTGCTTCCTCATTGTACACCTCTGTATGCATAGCTGAAATGCACACGTTTAACATTCCAATGCCTTCCTAAACCCTTGCAGTTGAGTTCTATGTGGTGTGAGGTAGAAAGCTAAATGTATTGTTTTTATGCTGCACTAAGCATATGGGGGAAAATGAATATGTTCTGAATGAGTAAGGACTCATATGACTTGCATTTTTCCTGTATGGTGTTGGAGATTAATAGACTCACAAAACTAACCACCACATATAACTTAAGATATTACATATTTTTCACATTCTAAGACTACACACAGTCATTTCCCATATGAGATGTGAGGGAGAAGTGGAGAAAATCATAGATACAAGGGTAGTCTGAGTCACATGATAGAAGGCTTTATGCTAGTTGGGCCACCTATTTTTATTTTATTTATTCTTTTTGACCAGCGTAGAACACTGATCCAAATGTACAATTTCCACCTAATCCATTTTTCACCCTTACTCACCATCCCGCCTTAATCTTTCTCTCACCCTCAAGATCTTACATTATGTTATTGCAGTCCTCCATCTTCATTATTCTCATTTGTAAATAATAACTCTAAATGCAATTTATGTATAATTCTAAACACACACACACATAAATATATATATATATATATATATATATATATATATATATATATATATATATGTTTATATATATTCATACCAATGTCTAACTGCATTCTTACTAATACACTTTGGGTTTCATTGTAACTAGCAATGCTTACTTTGTTGTAGTTTTTTATTACTGTTGTGTTAATCTTCTACCTTTATGTTATTTTATTTGTACTGTGTCATATTTAGCCTGAAAATGGTCCTGTGGATGAAAGTAACTGACCATCTTGCTGTTTAATCAGGTCAATCAGTTACTGATCTGACTTTGCAAGAGTAGTGTGCATTTGTGTGAAGTAAGATGAAATACTTTATTTTTGTGACCATTGTTTATTTAATTTCTACTAGAATCTAATGTTTGAAGTGTACACAGTAAAGTAGATGTAATTGATGGGCATGGAGAGTATCTGTGAGTACAAGGGACTTACCCTGCTGTTGCTTGGTGACTGTTAAAAAGTAATTACTGTTGTGGCATGGCAGGAGTAATGTCAAACAATTTATTTGCTAAGATAAATCAGAAAAGTGAAAACAAATGGTAATGTAGCAATTAAAACTTTTAAAAACAGGGACATTATCTTACTGAGGATTGTTTCATAACATCAGAAATATGGAAATCAATTTGTGTTAGGGCTATCTGCAGCAAATCTGTACCATTCTGCCCTATCCCATATCAATTTATGTAATCTTTACATCCTCCATACCTGTTCCACATCCTTTTCATTATTTTATTGACAAACTACACTATTTTCCTCTGTTGAGATTGTGTTATGTACCTCAGTCTACACAGGAGAGATATGCAAGATATATGATGTATATGTGTTCTTGTACTTCAAATATCGAAGCTCTCTCTGACACTGTATGAGCCAAATACCATATGAATATAGCATATGTTAAATTTCCCACAATGTCAAGAATTTAACTACTCTAGTAATGCAGTGTATCTTCTTCATCTGATTTCAAATTTGGTGAGGCCATTTTAATACTCTTCATAATGTAACATGTACTGATGTATTTAAATGTATTATTGCTTTTGTTTAAACTATTTTACAGAGAAAAGTAATACTACTGTGTTCTGCATTTCTCAAAAAAACAGAGAAATCATTAATGTCTGCACTATGTATGCTTCATTCTATGGTGTTAGAATTTAGAAATACCATACAGCAATATTATAAAATGATTTTTGTTTTATCTTCAGTCAGTAGATTGAATACAATTGTTTTTTTGGTCCGCTCAGACCTTTTTTTCACTGTCCCTGACCCCAGTGCCCCATGTCCATGTCAGGTTTACTAGCCATCCTCCTACTCCCCAGACACACTCTGGTGTTGTTGTGTATAGTAGTGGATCTTAAGGGCATCCTGGGGGCTTGGTAGGCCTTGCTTCAGTCCTTTTTTTTAAATGTTATATGCCCCACCCACTTTCCCTTTCCCTGCCCTCATGCTCGTTGTTTATAGCCACAGGCAACTCCCCTCTTTGGACCCTGCCTCCCCTTAGAGAGCATCACCAATGAGTGCCCTCCCTACTGCTCCACTAGTTATCCAAGGCACTAATCCAACCCAGGTCTGCTGGGACATAATCAAGGCTTTAGCCTTTTATGCCACTGGCATGACTGAATACAATTGTTAGCCACTTACCTCATAACTTAAAATATTTAACATAATCAAAGACGAAAAATTCAAAAACTTTCTTCATTACTATTTCATAAAAATATGCTTCTAGTCATTAAGTAAAACAATTGGAGTAAGAATTTACACTTGCCTTTTTTTCAGATGTCCAAAGTGGGACAAAGGGTAGGAATATACCTTAATATACAACATCACTTTGGTGTGGACAAAACTGTATCTTTATAACTCTAGAGGAAATAATTACGTTAAGACAGAGTTGTGCAGGTTGCTAGTCTCCTAGAGGCAATGGAGTCCTAAATGCTCTGATGGACCTGTTGTGCATCCAGAAAACAAATAGCATCAAAATGACCAAATCTTGGAACCTAAACCTCATCTGCAACTTAAATAGAACATGCTGGAGGGACAGGGATGTGTCTCAGAGAATAGCCCTTCTCTGGAACAGGCTTCATCTCAAGCAGAGCTCTTCCTTAACCCAATTCACATGTAACTTGGACTAGTGGATGGGGAACTGGAAATTTACCCCTGGTCAGTTACATATGTATCTAAAAGATAGAGGCAACCTGTAAATATTTGATCACTTATGCCCACATCTACAAATATCTCATAAAACAACCCTAGTATACCAACCTGGCCTTGAGAAAGCCAATCCACCTAGGTTCTTAACCTTGAATTATCTTCTGTTCCTGCTTTCTCCCTTCCCACTTTACTAAAACAAAAAAAACTTTGCTACAATCTCCTTGTGTTCTGACTGAGTGTGCTTCTCAGCTGATAAGTTTATTTTTTGGCACTTTTTAACTGTTCAGAGTTGAAGAAAACAATAATTGAATTCAGTTCAGAATACAGTTTGAATAAATTGCATTTATTTAAACTGTATTTGCTTTAATATTGCTACACATTCAAGTGTGCTAGCTTGCACTGCACTTGAATTGTATTAGTGCTGTTTTAGCTGCTTTTCTCTAAAAAAAAAAACAAATCTAAGCTTGTTTTCTGCCTTTCCTGTAACTAGCCTAGTCCAGATACAGATTTGCTGTATCCAGGACTGTTTGTAAGCTTCTGAGCTCCCCAAGCCTTTCTGTGTTGGAGGGAAGCCTTCTAGCTTATCAGTGGGAGTGGTAAGCACTAGTCAGCCCATCTACCATAAAAGGAGTGGTTTCTGGCCCAGAAATTGTAGTTTATTGGCCGTTTGGGCAGTTTTTCCATCTCTTTCAACTTTCTGGTTTAAAAGCCCACATTTGCGCTTGTTTCCCACCTGTCCTTTAATTAGTTTAGTTCAGATGCAGATTTGCTGTATCCAGGACTCTTTGTAAGCTTCTGAGCCCCCCAAGCCTCTCTGTGTTGGATGGAAGCCTTCTAGCTTATCAGTGGGAGTGGTAAGCACTAGGTAGCCTATCTACCACAAGAGGAGTGGTTTCTGGCCCAGTAATTGTAGTGTAATGTCCTTTTGGGCAGTTTTTCCTTTGCTTTCAACTTTCTGGTTTAAAAGCCCACATTTGCACTTGTTTCCTGCCTTTCCTGTAACTAGTCTAGTCCGGATACAGATTTGCTGTATCCAGGACTGTTTGTAAGCTTATGAGCCCCCCAGGCCTTTCTGTGTTGGAGGAAAGCCTTCTAGCTTTTCAGTGGGAGTGGTAAGCAATAGGTAGCCTATCTACCCCAAGACGAGTGGTTTCTGGCCCAGAAATTGTAGTTTATTGGCCTTTTGGGCAGCTGTTCCATCACTTTCAACTTTCTGGCTTAAATGCCCATGTTTGCACTTGTTTCCCGCCTTTACTGTAACTAGTGTAGTCCAGATACAGATTTGCTGTATCTAGGACTTTTCGTAAGCTTCTGAGTGGTGCCAAAGTCTGCTCTTCAATTTTTTACTTAGATCTGGTAGTTCTCTCCTCTCCTGCACTTTTACTAGCTTATTAGTCTAGCACTTTATCAGACTTCTTGTAGCAATTATTGTAGCACACAAAAGTGCTACCAGCACTAAACGTTCTACAAGGAAACAGCTCCAGTACTTATTATTAATGCCCACCCCTCCAGGCATATCTAAATGTCAGTTCCTTGTGCTTTCTTCTATTAACCTGGTGAGCTTGGGCATCCAGAGGCAATGTAGCAGCTGCTTCATGTACACCGACAACTCTCTTACCTCCCAACATTCAGACTTGTGAGAGACACACTTATATATCCAAATTGGAAGCTACACACTCTCCAGCCAAGACTGGAATAGCTGGTCAAGAGGAGAAGGTCAACACTTGCACCACATCACATGGAACACATAGCCCTCCAGAACACACACCAGCACTGTCTTCACATAAAAACACAAACCACACACGCACCTTCATGGAGGTTCTCAATAAAAATCTACCCAAACAGCAGAGACCTCCAAGGCAGAAACGCACTCGACCACCACAGCACAAAACTAATCATGAGACACATAACTCTTCTAAACTGTGTGCCACTCAGCCAAATCCCCTAAGGCAAAACAGCATGCCCAACACACTAGTTATAGGTGACTCAATAGTGAGGCACACTGATGTCCCACTCACTAGGTTGAATAAGGAGAAAGTAACAATCAGCTGCCTGTCAGGTGCCAGGATCCACCACATAACGCACGCACTCAGGTCCCTCAACAACAGGTACAAATATGACTGTCAATGTACATGTGAGATGAACCTCCCTGGACTACATGAAAAGAGACATTGAGGAGCTCTTGGATTATGTAGCTCAGGCGGATATGACCCTAGCCCTGAGCAGCATCCTACCATCACCCAGAATTATACCATAGTACAAGCAGAAAATGATTGATTTCTGATGTCATTCTAAGGGGATCCAGTATCTGCCTGGGGTGACATGATTGACAGACCTCGATACTTTGCCAAAGATGGCCTACATCTGTCAACCCTGGGCTTCCAGATACTGGACAAGGCTCTTGCCACCCCTATAGTGCCTTTTTTTAGGCGGTGTTCCAAAGACCAAATTACCACCATAACAGCTACAAGCAAATGCAATCTGAGGGTCATGCTGCTCAATGCTAGAAGTCTAAATCTCAAAATGCACTCCGTTGAAGCACTCCTTAAAATGGAAAACATCAACATTTGTGCTGTAACAGAGACCTGGTTCAAGGCAGCAGAAAGCACCCCTGCACTACCAGGCTATAACTCATTCCACACCTTTTGGCCCCAGAACTTGGACTGAAGCTACAAAGCTGGTGGTGTTTCCATATTCATAAAGGATGCACACACCGCCAGACTGGTAGCCCAGCATAATGCATCAGAGATTCTTTAGGTGCAGCTAACATAGTGGGTAAGACAGCGATTCAGGTCGTAGCCTGCTATAGGTCCCTAACCATATCCCAAGACTCACACTCCACATTCCTGAGCACCCTGGAGAATATTAGGGTCCAACATAACACCCTTATACTGGGCAACTTCAACTACCACTCCATTAACTGGGAAAACTACTCATGTACCAATACATTTGCCCAGCATTTCCTGAAATTCATTAATTCCAATGCCTTAGTTTTGTTTTTTACCCCCCCCCACTGTAGCAACATCCTTGACCCTGACCCCAGTGCCCCATGTCCATGTCAGGTTTACTAGCCATCCTCTCATTACTAACATGGGCGATCGCTCTACACCAATAGTCAACTCCTCCCTGGTTAGATCTGACCATAAACTAATCACCTTGGAAATTCACACCCCCACCCCGCAAACGTAACCACTATGAAAAACTTCTCCAAAGCTAACTTTGAGCTCCTAAAAACAGAGGTGGCTAACTTCACGGCACCCATGCAAATGGAGAATGGTTGCATGACTACCAAATCATACACCAATGCACTGTACGAACACGTACACAAATGCATGGACCTTGCCATTCCCAATAGAACCAAGACGCTCTCCTCCAAAAAAAGGAAGCCAATCTGGTGGTCCCCTGCCATAAACAAACTTTCTACAACAGTAGGAGAAAACTGATGCAAAATAAGCTGAAGTCCCAAGACTGGAAAAACTCCCTTATGGGCCTCAACAAAAAGTTGAGATCCCTCATCAAATCCTCTAAAGCTAGCTATGAAAACAAAATTGCAGCAGATAGTAAAGACAACCACAAGGCCTTCTATAGTTATTTAAAGAATATCCACAGCAATACCCAGATTTGCTCTGAGCTACGGCACAATGGTACCTCCTATACTGAGCCAACAGATATTGCCAATATACTGGTTGACAGATTCAGTGCCAACTTTACCCCTCTCTCCCCCCACCAAAGGACCAAACACAATATCAGTAGATTGCCAGGCACCCAGTATTACTGCTGCATAGGTTAAAACAGCACTGCCCAAGGCCAAGAATACAGCTTCTATGGGACCTGACAATATCCATGGGTGTGTTCTACATGAACTATAGAGTGAACTGGCACCTCATCTGTGTGCCCTGTTCAATCACAGCCTCACCTCAGGCTTTGTCCCTACTGAGTGGCACACTGCTACAGTCATCCCTCTCCACAAAGGAGGAGTGACTGCAGACCTTGGGATCTATCGCCCAATTAGCCTGATGAGTCTGATATGCAAAGCTATGGAATGCATCATCATGGACCTAATAAACAAGGATGTTGGGAATCTCCAAACTCTAGATCCCACACAGTTTGGTTTTTGTGAAGGGCAGATCATGCCTGCTCAAACTGGTCGACTTCTTTGATTCAGTTACCAGAGCTGTGGATGAAGGCAAGCTGGTTCATACAGCCTACCTTGATCTGACCAAGGCCTTTGATACCATTCCCGACTCAGGAATCATAGAAAAACTCACTAAGCTAGGTATCAACCTGTATATCATTAGATGGGTTGCAAACTGGCTCACAGATGCAGCCCACAGTGTGAAAGTCGCTTACTCCAAGTCAGACTGCTGATGAATCATGAGTGGAGTCCCACAGGGTTCTGCCCTGGGTCCTCTCCTGTTTGGTATCTACTTCTCTGAAGTCCAGGCCAACAGTAAGGGACTCTGGCTGACAAAGTTCGCAGATGATTGCAAGTTGGGAGCTATTATTAACTCCCCAAGTGATGTTGACATTCTACAGAAAGGCCTCACTGAGACCAACGACTGGTGACAGAACCATGGCCTTAAGCTCAATGCCAAAAAATGTGTTGTCGTCCCCTTTGGGAAAACCCGGTTCCCATGAATTACCACATCGATGGTAGTCCACTGAACACAGAAAGTGTTATAGGAGATCTAGGAACACAGGTTGACAGCAACCTCTCTTTTGACCACCACATTGCCACTGTGGTCAGAAATTCCTTCTACATGGCACATCTCATTACTAAGGGTTTTGCATCCAGGAAGAAAGAGGTCATTGTCTCCCTCTACTCTTCCCTCATTAGGCCAATCATGGAGTACAATGCCCCATTTGGCATGTACCTCACTAGACACCTGCAACAACTGAAAATCCCACAAATGTACCTCACAAAGAGGCTCCTAGGCCTTAAACACTTGTCCTCTATGGACAGACTCAAAAAAACTCCAACTATTTGCTGTATCATAATGCCTACTTAGAGGCAATCTCTGCTTGACTTACAAAGCCATGTCTGACCCAGCTCTGTTAGAAATGCTACATCTAAAGAAATCCCAATCCCTCTGCACCACATGCCCCAGAGACCTCAATCTCATTACCACAGTCAGCATAACATGCTGGAGGGATAGGTTCATAACCCAGAGACTGCCCATGCAATGGAATAGATTTCCCATACATGTCAAACAGAGCATCTCACTGGCCCTCTTCAAGAGAAATATTGATAAGTGGATGGGAAATAAAAAAATCACCCCGGGGATCACTCCAGTGGCTCTACTCGACAGAGGCACTGGGAACTAAGGTTGGGTGGCACAGTGACAGGGTAATCCTATGGGCTAGGCTTGTAAAGGCTCCAGGGCCATTAGCCTAGTACACACCTATGAACTTATGAACCTATGAACCTGTCAAATACATTTGGGAAGCAAGGCTAGGCTTCCAGATGCCACCCACCCCCAGAGGTCATTTCCCTAATAATCACTTATAAACATATGAACCTATGTCACATTTTATAGTTTTTTCTATTTTTTTTAATCTGTGTAAGTGATGCTCTTCTCATCACTGGATTTCTGATAAATGCTTCAATTTGATGGTTAGATTTTGCTTTACTGTACTGTTACTTTTGGTGTGCAAAGTGGATCAAAACAGAATGTACACAACATGCAGCAAACAGATAACTTGGGTGCCCACTGGAATTTTCTTTCATTTATTTCTTTTTTTAATGCCTTTATTCAATTATCAGTTAAGATACAGGCAAACACAATTATATAAAAGAAAACAAACCATATTAACATACTCCCACTTGCAAACATTATACATCACATATCTCCTTTTATATAATTATCATCAATCCAATATTACATAAATTTATCAATTCCTGCTTTACCTTAAGCTTCACCCCCTGTAAAACATTTGCATATATTGTTCTCGCAATTTCCATTTTTTCTATGAAATTTGCTCCTTTCTTTTCTTAAAAAATTCACTTCCAGTTCTTTTATTTCTGTTAAAATATTCCATGCTTCAAATACAGTTGATTTAAACCTTGATTTCCATAGTCTAATAATTGTAGTTTTTGGTAGCCACTGGAATTAAACTTAACAAGGCATTACTATGTCTAAGCAATTCAGAGCCTGTATCCCAGCTCAGAATATAATTTCTTTAGTTACACCCATTTGCTCACCCAGTATTCCTAACAAAGTACTCTTTAGGAAATTTTTAAATTCTGCCACCCCATTACATTCACAAAGCATAGCTTTCCGGTTAACTCTTTCTTCCCCATCATGCCTCCAATATTTGCCATCTACCTGAGGGAAAATTCTTTGGCATCTGTTTGGGGTATAAAAATGCCTATGCAAAACACTTCTAAGCAAAAATTCAAAATCTTCTAGACTTTGTTGCATATTTGTGAGCCATACATATGTCCTTCCATTGTTTCCTTGTGAGTTGCTTATCCAACCTCTGTCTCTTCCCAAATCTTTTCTAATTTCCTATGATTGATTCCTATAGTTATTGTGCAATATTTTATATGCCTTACTAATTATCTCTTTTTCAGTAGCAGCTTCTACTCCAGATTCAATTAAAAACTCTAACAGGCCGATCTTTCACTTAGGATTCCCCTATCCTTTTGTCTTTGCCTATACTCTGATATCAATCCCTGATAGGGAAAGTGGTCTCTAGTCTGCAGTCCAAATGTCTTCTTAGCCTCTTCCCATTCTTTTACCATTTCCTCTGTAGTTATTTGCTGTCAATACCTTTGTTCCTTTGCTAACTTTCTCTAGTAAATTCCAACCTCATCTTGCCTATTCTCTATACCCCTAATTGCAGTCATCCCTATCAGCAAAATCTCATTTTCTCTTCTCATATTGGCTTAGCTCTTAGAATACCTTCTGCTACTTTATGAGTATAATATTCTTTATGGCAGTTTTTATTCTCTTTAAGGATCTACATCCAAAATCACACTCTCTCCTTATTTCTTGAAGTTCCTCCACTTCATCATAAACCCTTTCCTGTTTTAATTATAGCTTTCTGCATGTGCTATTTATATGAGCCTTAACTGTGTAGCTCTAAAATACCCCATTAAAGTCAGATAATCCTAAACCACCTTATTCTATTGGTAGGATCAGCTTTTCTCATTGACTCTTGCCCTTTTCTCCACCTAGATAAAGTCGTTCAACTCTTTATTAATTACTGTCCACAACTTTTCCTCTGGTTGATACAAATATGTCTGACCTGTATAAATAAACCTAAAGGAACTGAAACATTTTCACTGCATTTATCCTGCTATCCATATCCAAAAACAAGCACTTCCAGGTTCTTAGTTTTTGTATTATTTTTTTGTTTTGTCTATTCCCACATATCCTTAACTGCCATAACAGAATCCTTTTTAATCCATACTTATAAATACTTCATTTTATAGTGTCTCCATAAATATGAAAATTGCTGAGCCAATTCATGTTAATAATGTTAATGTCAATACATACCTTACAGCTGTAGACTTTCTTTTATCTTCATTAATTTATATCCCCAAGAGACTTGAAACTGTCTTAAAATGTTCCTTAACACTGATTTGTCCTTTTTTGGTATTATCTGGTACAAAATAATATTGTCTGCAAATAAAGCTAGTTTTTCTTGATTGGCATGCTAATTATATCCTTGAATTTCTATGCCCCCTTATTTTCTTTGCCAATAGCTCTAAATATAATGCAAATAATAAAGGGGAAAGAGGACCCCCCTGCCTCATTTCTCTGATCAGACACAACTTGTTAGAAAGAAACTCTCCCGCTTTAATTTTTGCCTCCAGTCCCTAATATAGTCTACTAATTAACATTATTATTGTATCAGGGAATGCAAATGCTTCCACTGCCCTATTCATAAAGTCCAGCTTACTCTGTCAAATGCTTTCTCTGCATCAAGATTCATCAACAGCATTGGTATTTTCTTATATTTTAACTCCATCTGGATTATCATTGTTCTATTAATGTTGCCAAATATTTACCTCCCTCCACAAAACCACATTGAGCCATATATATCAATTTTGTTAACATATTTGCCATTCTTTTAGCTATTATGGGCATAAACACTTTATAATCATGTTTGAAAATTGAAATGGGCCTATATGAAGCTGGGTCTGATGGATCTTTACCATCTTTAGGTATTACAGCCACACTGCTTTCTTCCAGGATGTTGATGCTTCCCCTCTTTTTAAAATACTGTTAAGCAAAACCCTTACAGATCTTTATCAATTTTTTCCATCCTACCTTCCAAATTTCCAAACAAATGTCACCATTTTTATCTAATCTCCTGCTATCTTAACTGTTAAATGTATGATTGAGTCTTCTATAAATATTTCTACTTGCACTCTTTCTTGATTTCTACAATTCCCTGCTTTATACAAATGTTCATAAAATGGCCAAAATCTCTCTAATACCTCTGCTAGTTATTTTACTTTCTTTCATTTATTTGTTAGCCAGAATAGGGTGGTCCAAGGACCCCTGTCAATATGGTTAAACATATCTTCATAAAGACATTTTAGAATGTTCATACTGGTCATTTGGAGGCAGAAAGTAAAAGAGTGGCACACAGGTTGGAAGTTTCAAGTTTGCTTGTCAAAGGAACACCTAATAAGTTAGAATCCTTCCTTTTAAATCAGTTTTCAAATGATTAAGTGTTAACTAGAAATCTATCAATACTGGCTTCTCAAGCACGGAGCACTGGGATTCTGTTGATAGCTGCCAAAGTTAGTTTGGTGGTCCTTACCTTTGGTTATAATGTCAGGCAGCTGGATTTGATTTCTTCTTCCTGCAAACCTCATTGTTTCAAAATGTCAATGTTATTCCGGATGAAGGAGTCTACCCCACTCTCCCTCTTCAGTGCTGCTGGTCTGCAGTCTGCTTATTGCAATATAACCTTCAGCCTTTGTTCTGCATTAATTTCCTCTGCAATACATATCTGTTTAGGCATCATTATATACCTTACTGATGTTTAATCCTCACACATATTATTTTTTCAATAGCTTCTTTTATCTGTATATAAACGTTTTCACTCTGTCTTCCTTAGGTTGTGGTACATTCTCCTACCCTGAAAACAGCCTCCTGCTGTTTGATCTTCATTTCAAATTATTTACTAAGATCTAACACCTGCCTGGGGGAGATACAGACGATTTTTTAAGCACAGTGCTATTAACTTTCCACAAGCTGTATACCATTTAATAGTGCCAACAATTTTAAATTATATGTGCACTCATTCCAATTGCTCACTTCTTCCTACCCCTTCAGAATGGGAGAACAGAAAAGAAGACCTTCAGACATGTTGATTTCGTGTTGACCCTGTAAGAAGGGCCAAGTTTGCCCTAAATGGACTTTCTTCCACTCTTATCCTAACGTAGTTAATTCAATATATGCAGGAAGAGTCAATGTGATTATTATTTTCTGTGAACATTTTCAATGCTTTATCTAACTGAACTATGCTCAGACCGCATAGACACACTAATATAATTGTCTTTTCAAACTATAATAGTTGCTGTCTTTATTGTATATCCACAGACTTCTGTGTCTGCCTTGATATAAAGGATCATTTACTAAATAACAGGATCTGGCCAAACAACTACTTAATGCAAAATTATGACAATACACATACATTTCCAGTCTTGACAAAGTCAGGCAAGTCAAACAGTAGTATTTCTGATCTCAGAGACACAGGTATATAATCTTGTACCTTGGTGAGTTCTTCAAACCTGCACCCCAACTGAAACCTGAGAACTAAAAAAACAAAACAAAATCTAGGGCAAAGTCGAAGACACAAAAAAAGAACTTCTGTTCTTCTGTAACTGGTGGAAGCTGATTGTTACGACTATAACCAGCACCTTAAGCTGCAACTCTGAATACAATATGGGCATTCATTTCTGAAGTTGTAATTTCCTTATAGTTTCCTAAATTCTCATGATGACCAAATGGAAAAATTTTCTGAAATTGCAGTTAGCCTTCTAACTTGATCCTAGCTTCTTCCATCCCTTTCTTTCAACTCTTTCTTTAGAAACATAGTATCACAACTGGGTATCATAATACTGGCACTGGCACCGTCATTTTTTGATTATACTTTCCCAGAACATAAACTTAAAATATAGGAATGATACAACCATTGAATGCTATTATCTAAAATCATCATTTTTTTTTACTCTGTCAGCTCTCATTTCAGTAGGGAACCAAAGAGACATTAAATGAAACCTTACAAAGTATTCAGTTATACAATCTGAAATCATCAACAAATGTTTAGCATGTATACCCTGTTAAATGATAGCTTCTGTTATTTACTCATCAGCTAGGAACAGTTAAGTTTTGACTTGCCTATAATGGCCCATGATCAGACTCAGAATCATTTGCAGTCTTCAAAGCCATACCCTGAGCCTTTGCAAAAGCACTGCATTTTTGTGCCAGTTATTATTTTTAAATTAAATATATTGTTTGTCTGTTTAACCTACTTTTAACCATTTTTGGATTCTGTCCTGTGGCCAACTGCACAGGAATGTGTGCAGGTATACTTGTTATATAGCGTTGAAATGACAATTCTGTATACTTGAGGGAATCCTTATCTTCACTTCTGTGAAGGTTTGCTTGAGTCATGCACTTGCGTGAAATAATCCATAAGAACAGATGAGGGAATTGTGAACTGAAAATCAATACATTATAACTTTTCAGAAAAAAAATTCTTATATCAGTGCTAGAAAGCAAGGTAACTATTATTCTGGTTGTGTTGGTGGTCAATGTCTTTTTATTTATTTATTTATTTAACATTTGTTGACCGGGAAAGTCCAACTAGGTTCCACAGATCCTGTTTTCAGCAGAGGCCCGGGGAGAAATGCTCCAGAAGCATGTTTTTTTTTAGAATGTGGGAGGAAACCGGAGTACCCGGAGGAAACCCACGCGAACGCAGGGAGAACATGCAAACTCCACACAGAAGGCACCCAAGCCGAGAATCGAACCAGAGAACCTCTTGCTGTGAGGTGACAGCATTAACCGCTGCACCACCACGTCTTCACATTTCTTATTAGGAAAAGCTGATGTAACTATCTAATGATAAATTAATTCTCATCTCCACTATGTGAGTTTGTGACAGGAAATACCTTCACATAAGCCTATTGGAATATCACAAAGATTTCTCTAAGTATCTAATGGTAAATTAATTCTCAGCTCCACTATGTGAGTTTGTGACAGGTAATACTTTCACACAAACCTATTGGAATATCACAAAGATTTCTCCAGCTGTTTAGGGAAATTTCACTTAGTTGGCATCATGCAGCTGCATATGCAGAACTTTCTGGATATAGTGTCCTACCAAGGCAGAGCAGGCAACAGAGGATTATCTCATCAAAGAGCGAACAGTGACACTCAAAAGACCGAAGCCAAAAAGATCAATCTTTTTAGATACGAAAAAAATATTTTTATGTAGGGGCAAGACCCCTGCACCCCCATGCCCAACTAATTATATATAAAAACTATGAGATCATACAACATCAGTAAAAGGAAAATTCCCAGACCCCATTGTACAGAAATTTCATGTACAGAGCAGTTTGGCAGCCAGACAGACAGAAAAAAACAAAATTTTTGTTGTTGTGAACTGCAACCCTACAGAGTCAGGTCAGTGCTGGATGTTGCCCATCAAGAACTGGCTGCAAGACTGTATTTGGAAAGGTACATTTGAGGATAAGGAATGACCCAGTATCCCGACTAGTCAGTATGAATACCACCTGGGTTTTCCCTGGAAGCAAACCATGCCTAGGAGGACTAACCCAGTCAGGAAAAGTGCATACATACATGTATACATACATACAAAAATAAATAATCAAATAAATAAAATACTTCACTTGCCAGTCCAGCTGTGTCTTGGAAAGCTCAGTCAGTATAATCTTTTGTATGCTGTCCTTAACACATGCCTGACAACTATCTGGTTTACCTCAGACATCTCACTCTATTTGTTCCTGTTACTTTACAAGGCTGATAACCATGTAACAATCATTCAGACAGCCAATATGGTTTTCTATGTATGTGGTCTAATCTCACCCATGGTATCTGGCCTGCATGCCTGCTCTGTCTCATAAATGTACTGTTGCACTCATTTAATTAAGGGGCATAGTTTATAAGAGCCAAACTTTCACACCAGCTTATCCTCTATGTCTGTGCATTTGTCCATAAGTGAGTATAAGAACTTAGGTGGACTGGGCTACATCTATCCCCCAAGAATGAATAAACTTGTATTGGTACTTATTACCCCCCTTCCCTAAGTCAGAGATCAGTTGGGGATTATCTGAGACAGAGCAAAAGGTTTTATCCTCTTGTGCCACAGTACTAGCAAAGCTTAGTAAAAATTCCCATTCTGTTTAACATGTTCATTTCTGGACTTACACAGGTTAAATTTTATTTAATGTGTTGTATTTATTTATTAAGGCACCTAAGTGTATGTATTTTACAAGTTAAAAATACATAACAATGCAGTAGATAATTCCTGAAAAATAAAAACTAATTCAGCATTGTTTAAAAACAGAGCAATGAATACTTAAACTGTGAAACTTAAAAAAACGTTTCTTTTTGTAGATTTGGATTGACTCACCTATAAATAAAGAATTTGAGTACCTTCAGATGGAGACATTGTTACCACATACTGTTTCAGGGAAAGTAAATGATTCCACATGACAAAAGATGCAAGTGGGCAAATTATTGCTACCAGAAGTTTCCAAACAGATGCTTGAAACAATCAAACACCCCTTACCATATGATCTGATAGTTTTTCCCAAAGGACAGGGCAACAGTAGCTCATTTAAATAGGCTTGATGGTCAAAGTTAAGATCTTAAATAATGCAGTCTAGATGGGACCTGTTGCCAGTTCAGCTCTTTAAGCACCAAAGTGATATGTCTGGAATGGTTTACCTAAGAGCAAGAGACATAATAACTCACATGTTTCTGAAAGACAAACATTGAAAATCAGGGATTTAAAAGTCCTAAAAAAATATGAAAATTTTTATTTTGCAGGGGTCAAGCCTTCCTGCACCCTCCATTCCCCCTAAATTATATGGTATCTATATTAGCATGTCGACAGGGCTGTTCATTGAATTCCCTTACATCGACACATATAAAACAAAATGCCAACATCTCGAACGGCCACAATAGAGATTTTTTTCCCAGGGAAAAAAATTGCTGGGTCATTGTCAGGAATTTGCCATTTCTTGCACTGTAGTGCGATCTTGGAGTTAGTATATTTAAGTACGGGGTGTGGGGGCACAGCACCCCCCACTTTCTTTTGTCTGCCAGTTTGGTTTGTTTGCTGTTGACCCAGCAATTATTTTCCCCCGGGGAAAAAAAATTGCTGTTGTGGCCGGTCGAGATTTTGGGATTTCATTTTATATGTGTCGACATAGGAGCATTTGATGAACAGCCCTGTCGACATGCTAATATAGACCCATTATATATACCAACTCACTGGTCATACCACAGTGGAGAACAGTGGAAAAAATCCCCAAAAAGTGCCATGCAGGCTCATACAATACAATAATTATAGTGAAATTCACTACATTATTCAATTTTCAAACTTAAGACACTGGTCCACTAATGTTGTTATGACCTAAACTATACCATATGGGATATTAAGTGCCATACACATGTGCATGTTACAGCTGGGCCATATCACTATCTGCAAGCCAAAGGTAAAGGGCATAATGATATAAGAAAACAAGACGATACGGAGTACAAAGATCACCACTGCAGGGTCTACCACATGATAGCAAGTGTTTGATCTAGGCAATATTCTTAATGTGGAAAAGGATACCATAATAACATCTGTTGCTTAGAATCTTAAGTGTTAGCATGCTGTCACATATCACTTTTATATTGTGTACTAAAGAAACAAATTGCAGTCTACCCACTCTGTAAACAATAAGGAAAGAAAAGAATCACTGACAGAGAAATGGTGGTGTGTACCAGCATTGTCCCTGTCTTCCCTTTAAAAGATGAATTCCTAGTAATGGGTAGCAATTTATGACACATGCTGCTAAGAAAAGAAGAGAGTGAGCGGAATGTCATCTGCATACCGTTGATAGTACATACTTCTTCCTTGAATGACAGCATATACATTCTTCCCGATGTCAGACTCCTGCAGGCAGGAGCACAAACTGTAACACAAATAGTTTTAGCATTCTTGCAAGCCCATAGCAAGTGAAATAATCTACCTCATCATACCTACACCTCTAGCACCTGTATTCTCCCAGATAATACTTATTTTTTCTGCACAGTTATGACTACTAAACATTACAGTATACAATCTATCTTCCTCTATTAAAATGTCTTCTGTTTAGGAATTGTGTACATCTTAAATAGAAGACTTTTAACAGAGAAAGACTGAAGATGTAATGCTTAGTAGTCACTAGATGTGCCAAAAAATAGTATCATACACATACTGGCCTCATGGGCAGTATATGATTTTGATCTCCTTCAGTAGAAAAAAACACAGTGGAACACTATAGTGCTTCTGTGCAATGACATTGTTTAGAAAAGGTATGCTTTAAAAAAAAATCTAAACAATAGTCCATTCCTGTGTGGGGGTAATGCAGGGTTTACCCACATTTAGTATTTTTTTCATCACTCAGGCTTCATTCTCATGATTAGTCCAAACCAACCATGGTTAAATCATTATTTCCCATACCCATTGTTGGATTATTGATAAAATACATGCCAGAAACCATATGATGATATGTTGAATGTACTTTAAGATTAATGAGTTAACTGACTGTGGTAGATGGGGACCACAGTGGGGTCAGTGACAGTCAGGGTACTGGGATCCATGGTGTCAAAAGCTACAGAGAGATGAAAGAGGATGAAAATGGAGTATAACTCAGTCACTCCCCATTAAGAGATCATTGACTGTTAGTGCAGTCCAGTCTCTGTGCTGTGTCTAGCTCTACAACCTCCCTGACAAGGATCCAGGAAATCATGATATGCTAAACAGGTATACAGCCAGTGTGTTTACTACCTTACTTAAAAAGGCAGGTTACAGATTGGGTAGAAGTTTTACCAGTTAATGAGGCTCAAAAGATGAATTCTTGAGAACTGGGGAAATAGTTGCCTTTTTTAACATAAATGGAACATTTCTGTTCTCCAGGATGGTCAAACAGCTTCTTAGGTTACTAGACCTATAGATTCTAGGTATGATTTGATTAACTATAAATGTACACAATCTGGCCCATGGTAGATTTGGCATGGAAGTGACCCACAGCCATGATCACAACAAAAGTCACAAAACTGAACTCAGACTAACACCAGCCAGGGCACTCAGTATAGGAAGAACTGCAAAGCTCTGTTATCAAACCAGTGTAAATTTAAAGGACAAAATGCATGATCTTGGCTACACTATCCACACAAAATGTATACCTTCCTCACAATGAGAAGGTGAAAAAGCCTTAAAAGAAAGCTGGACAGTCTTCCAACAATTTAAAAATGCAGTCAGATTAATGGATGCAGCAGA
The DNA here is from genome assembly GCF_019279795.1 of Protopterus annectens. Classification (NCBI taxonomy): domain Eukaryota; kingdom Metazoa; phylum Chordata; order Ceratodontiformes; family Protopteridae; genus Protopterus; species Protopterus annectens. The sequence goes on along the minus strand of NC_056748.1, from coordinate 340,540,106 downwards.
GATTTAAGTTCTAAGCATTCTAAAGACATGCTTCTGGAGCATTTCTTCCCGGGCCTCCGCTGAAAACAAGATCTGTGGAACCTAGTCAGACTTTCCCGGTCAACAAATGTTAAATAAATAAATAAATAACAAATAATTCTAGAATAATACTGCCTTCTCAAATGAGCTGTCCGCATGTTTAATTGGTATCCAAATTAAGTTTGAGAATGACAGTTCTCTGTCATCCACATTTCAGCAGTTGTTCAAGTCTATGCATCTGTTAAGTTTCATAATCCAGATGGTGATCATGAGTAACAAGACACCTAGGGCATACACAATCTGGGGCAACAAGATCCTGAGGACCAATGTAGGCCATGCTGCTAGCCACGGCAAGATCATTTAGATCATCTGCTCTAACTCTTGCAAGGAGGGGGTTTATCAAAGGTATCAATGTGCCACTATTAATATTACATAAACCCATATAATGGGCAAGCCGAATAATGGCTATCATAATTTATAGGAGCCCTAGACTGAAGAAAATTAGGTGATAGTCTGTAGACAAGAAAATTCTATCTGGAAATATAAGGGTATAAGACCCATTTGGAGAATCTGATGCAAAGAGTATCCACAAAAAAAAGAGTAGCAGTGATGACTCCCTTAGTTAAGACGCTCCACGGCAAATACATTAGTGTTATCACTGACCATAACATTAAAATTAATGAAGATTAGCAATTGTGTATGATCTCAAGAACCGACTTGCTATCCTCACTTCTCTATTGTTCCCAAATATTTACAAACCTTCGTAAAACTTAAATAAATAACCTTAATACTACTATAACAAGATAGCCAAATTTGCAACTAACCTATCCCAAAAAACACATCATTGTACTGCCCTTAAACAACTAAATTGGTTAGAACTCCCAAACATACTCATCCTGAACCACTTATCAATAACCCACACAGTAATGTATAAACCTGATCACTGCCCAGCCCTAACTAACCTTGTCCATCCTTACAAAAACCTTAACTGTCTTAGGTCAGCTGACAAAGTCCTGCTTAAGGTAAATAAATCTCATAACTCTCATGGTGACTCCTTATACTGCCACAAAATTACAAAGATCTGGAACTCACTCCCTCAACAAATTCTCTCAATTGAACATACAAAAAACTTTAAGCAAGAACTAAGGCTATCTCTCCTATCCCATTGGCTATGTCCATGCTCTGCTCCAGACTAATCTGTATCCCCCCTTTGTTCCATCTACTACTCTGATCACAGCTCTCAAACATTTGAAGCAGGTACCCCAATTTAACAAAAATATTGTAAATTGCTAAATGTTATATTATATCAATGTTTTACTGTCTTTTACTTTTTATTTTATCCTATGTTTTATGCTATTCACCATGTTTTCTTACTGCGTTATTTGTAAAAACTGCATCTCTTGTATCCTGTACAAGTATTAGTTTAAATCTGCATGCCACACTGGTGCTTTATTGGTTATAACTGCATCTCTTGTAACTTGTAACCTTTTTATGCTTCTATTTATATTGTATAACTATGTTCATTGGAGCTTTTCTCCCCGGGTCTCCACTGAATAATGACTTTTTGTCCAGCAGACACTACCTGGTAAACAAATTTAAATAAATAAATAAATAATCTTGCAAAGAGTTGATGAGAAAGTCTGGTAACAGTGGCAGAAAATCCGCATAGGTACCTGAGTGTATGGTAAGCTACAAGAAATGTGCAGTGCAGTCCTGCTCTGGCTGACAATATACTTAAAGGTATCAATCTGACCAGCATTCACCAGGGTCATGTCAAGCAATGGTGAAGAACACATAGTTGCACCACAGCCAATATTATTCTATCTAGGGCTATGAATAACATGGAAATCCAAAAGAATGGATGTCACAATGTACTGTCCAGCAAAATCTCTCATGATACACAGCTAAATTATCCTTTGCAAAATTGTCAACAAGTTGAGGTTAAGGTAGATTTACCAGAGGGAGACAGACAATCTTGAATAACCCCATTTAACTGTGGACCAAAATGTAGCACAACTATGTTTTTAAAAAGCAGCCTTTCTCCATCTGAGGTTAACCAATCTCTTCTGCATTACTCTTAATAGATATCTACTTAATATAATCTAGATAGATAAGTACTTTAATATCTGCAAATGAATCTGGTTTACCTGCAGAGGAATGGCATCCAATTTGAATGGAGCAGTCATACATTTGCTGCCTTACACAAAGTTCACTTGAGTAAGGTCTGCATATCAAGTGAATCCACTTCAAGAAGGATATCAAATACCTGGACTAAATCCAGTGGAGGACTACCAAAATAGTACCATGAAAAAAACTTTATTCACTGCAGATAAAAGAAATAAGGCTAGACCCAGGAAGTTAGAATCGGGGAGTCCACCTCTACAAAGAGGCCAGTCACAAGCGGAGTCCCTCTTTTTTTGGTATTTACTGCTGACTAAATTTGCAAATGATTGCAAATTAGGAGCTGCCATTGAATTGCCCACTGACACATACAACTGATGTCTGAGCCATGGAGTAAAACTAAATGCCAAGAAATGCATAATATTATCCTTCAGAAAGTCATCCACCTTTGGGAACTGTCATATGGACAACACACCCCTAAGTGCTGACCCACTAGTTAGCAAACTGGGGACACACACAAAGAAAGTAATCTAGCCTTTGACTATCATATGTCTACAGTAGTGAAGAAATCATTCTATGTTGTGCAACATATAAACAAAGGTATTTCATCTAGGTCCAAGGATGTCATTGTTCCACTGTATTTGGCATTCATTAGCCCTATCATTGAGTACAATGCTCCTTTTGGTATGTACCTAACCAGACATATCCAACAACTGGAATGACCACAGAGATTCCTCACTAAAAGAAAACAAGGCATAAGTAACATGTCCTATGCAGATTGCCTCCGGCCCTATCCCTGTATTCTGTCTCCTACAGGCTGTTGAGGGGAGATCTATGCTTGACATACTAGGCATTGTCAGACCCCATTCTGATGGACCTCCTGCATATCCACAAAACAAACAGCCCCAGAATTACCCATTCTAAAGGTGTAAACCTTGCCTGTAATATAAATAAGACCTGCTTTAGAGACAGGTATGTATCCCATTGACTACCCGTTCTCTGGAACAAGCTCCCAATCCATGTGAAGCAGAGTTCCTCTCTAACCCAATTCATGTGTAACTTGGACAATTGGATGGGGAGCAGGAAAATCCCTTTTTTGACACCTATGTCCCTAATGGACACAGGTAGCCTATAAATGGTTCCTCTCCAAGGTCCCTGCTTGTAAATGTTTCACCTCCCAAGTCCCTGCTTACATTTATCAAGGGTACCAGAACTTGCAGAGATTTGAGATGCATGGCTAGGCCTAAAGAGGCCCTTGTGGTCCTTAGCCTAGTAAATACCTATGAACCTATAAACCCTTTATTAAATCTTCAAATGCATTGAAAAATGGAGAGCTACAAGTTGCTATTAAAATTAAGTGTAATTATTACACACAGCTGTGCCATATAGATAAGAAATACTGTAGCTGGTGCATTATGAGGTAAACTCCTATACAAGATATTAAGGAGAGGAGTCGAGTTTGTTATTGTTTTCCAGATGTAGTAGTCCAGGTGAATAATATGAATGTCTTGAGGCATGAAAGAGTTATGGAGAGCAAGGTACAAATGATGTCCCTCTTTCAAAGTGACGATTATGAAGACATCTGCAATGAGGAATGTTAAAAATTAATGACTTAGACAGAAAAAAGATGCATACATGTTTAAAAACGATTATTTCTGGAAAACAATGTTATACTTCATTGAGTATGAGAAATAAAAGCTTTGATTCTACAGACCAGACCTAAAAAAATATGTTTCATATCTCAAAAAAAAATCTTATCTGATGAATAATTCTGTTTGTCTGCTAAAAGCATCTGCTACAGTATGTTTTGTTTCCTATAGTTGGGTACTGTATATGTGATTGGAATAACACGGCTGATGTTTTTGCATATTTTTATGCATATTACTGCTCTGGTCCTGTGCCTAGTTCTTTGTTGTCCAACATTCTGCCTATAATTACACAGTTAGGGATAAATTAGAATGGGGTTTTATGAATGGGAGTACGCCAGTGAATCACTGCCCTATTATATGATCATAGTAATTTTTCTTTCCTCATCTGCTAGAGGTGGCTCCTTGTCATGTTAATGGATGATATTTTATTTTCTTCATGTGATCAAATACAAAATATTGACACTGGAATCTAAATGGTGCCTTTTTGTGGGTTGCAATGTTTCCTATAACACCAGTATATACAAATGGTTTTATCCCTTTCTCCTTCTTAACTGTTTTATTTTATTTATTCTTTGTTGATCAGGTTAGTCCCATTAGGATATTGGCTTCTTTTCAGGGGACAGCCAAGGTGGTATTTCTACTATTAGGGCAAACAAGGCTTAGGCATTGGGCAACTTCCCCTACCACTACAACACTTGTGGTGTATGCAGCTGATGGGTGAGAGCATCCGTTCTGTTCCTAGCACAGTGGTGGCTGGGAGAATGGCATGCAGAACTTGGTGAGGGAGAAGTGTGGAGTAGAAGTGAAAGCTGACTTCTAGAGTTGATTTTGGAAGTAGAGGAGGAAAGATTTGATGTGGAGAAACAAAAGCGAAATTGGATAACAGATATCCAGGATGTTTTTCAAAAGAATTTGTTTGGAGATTCAAGGGATGAGGAGCAACAGTAGGAAGATTTTATTATTACATTTCATTCGGGAGGGTTGTGGGATAAGAACCTGTAGACCAGAGTGATCTGGAGACAGGGAAGGATATATCTTGGGGAGATATGGGAAAAAGTAATATGGAAGAGGGGCAAGACTTGAAGGAAAGGATGTTTGTAGAAGTGGTCAGTGAACAGGAAGACGAAAACAGAATAAATGGAAAGAAAGAAGTGTGTTGCAAGAATTTAGAGTAAAGAAGAATTATAAATGCTACAAACAAACTAAACTTTAAACTTAAACCGCACAGAGGCAGCGAATAAACTGGTAGCTACAAACAGACAAAATGATTTATTGTGTTAGCGCTTTCGGAGGGGTTAATACCCTTCCTTCATCAGACAATTCAATACACAAATTAACCTTCCTTATATAGCTATAACATAATTACTAAGTGACATCATTATAAATCAATTAAGAGATCAATTGAGCATGCAAAGCACTTGATGAAGCTGGAGCCTAGAGTTTTACTTTCACCAAGCTTTAAAACTAAAAAGCCCATAAAAATCTAGTCATACATATTTCAATACACATATTTACAAAAATCAGCTAAATGAAAATGAATTAACAAATATGTAATTCATTAAATAAATAGTAAATACTGCAAATGGTAGCAAACTAATAACATATTTTAAAAACCTTCTAAAATCCGTTTAATATGCTAAAATGTTATAAGTATAATAAATACTAATTTAATCTATCATATCACAGATATAAAATTCCTAAATAACTAATCTTATCAACTTTATGAATATAAATATATATAAACTGTTTAAAAATTGTTGTTAATTGTTATTTGTGAATGAATAAGTACACTAAAATTGTAATGTTTATAAAACACATTAAATATCTTATTCTTTATGTACTCTAACTTAACATGTTTTATACATTATATGAATTTTCACTTATAAAAAATTTTTTTTAGGACCGGAACATAAACGAAGTTATCTTTTCAATGCTAATTTTCTAAGCACACATTTTATGGAAACAAACTCATTAAGGCCAGGATGGACATAAGCTATAGTTCTTATCTGCCAATAAAGTTCGTGGCATTCTAAATCTAATTGCCACGGACTACCCCTAGGATCTGGTGTCACCTGATGTAATACTACAAACCTAAAACTATGGTTAGGGTTATTAGCCAAATGTCTTGCCAAAGCATTATTATTGTCCCGTTTAGTTATTGCGTATTGGTGTTCATAAATACGCTGTCTCAATTCCCTTTCGGTTTTACCTATGTAAAACGCAGGACAATCTTGGCATATGGCACAGTAAACTACTACTACTAGCCCCTCCGAAAGCGCTAACACAATAAATAATTTTGTCTGTTTGTAGCTACCAGTTTATTCACTGCCTCTGTGTGGTTTAAGTTTAAAGTTTAGTTTGTTTGTAGCAGTTTTCGATAATATGGCAAGTGACTTACTGGCAGCTTCTCAAGGATCTTTATCTTTATTTTCGCAAGTGGAGCCTATTAGTACTGGGACTGACAGTTCTACAAGGAAAACTGTTAACGCAACTGTTATTGCGACAAGCCCCAGTTCTGTTAATGCAACAAACGCTATTTCTGGTGAGGCGAACGCCGACGGGAATTTGACAGCACTAATTCAAGTGCTGTTGGGTCACGTGGAAGCGTTAACACAACACATGGATTATTTTTCAAATGGTAACAATTTAGTAGCAAATGGTGTTTCTCAGATACAGAATCAAGAGAGGAACGAGTCGGGAGAAGCTAATAATAATGGCAGTTTGGCAGTAAACCGTCAACTACCTGGACCTGACGTATCCAATACCAGAGGGTTGAATATGGATAATAGGCAAGGTGGGCAGCCTGTTTCAAGTGTAAATAACATTTGTCCATCTCGACAGACAGGTAATACATCTTTGCCTACTTTGACTAACTTTTTAGAGAATAAGTAGACATTTTCTCAAGCTGTGCCTAATGTAACATTACAAGAAGATGAGGCAGTAGTGGACAATATTTTGACAAGTATAAACGAGTTTGACAACAAATTGTATAAATGCAGGAAACTTCAGTTGGAGGTTTCTTACTTGGAAGAGTGCTTGAGTAAGAAAATCATTCCTAAGGGCCTAAGGCAATGGAGATATCCAGTGGGTCTAGTGGAAGGATTGGACTTTCAGAAGACTTTATTGGAGCTCTTTAACAAACAAGGTTTTGAATTTATTACGGTTCTAGTAAATCAGTATAAAACTGAAATGATTTCTTTAAAGAGCGAATTGGAAATTTTGAAACATATTATCATATCTCATCCAGATTTTTTACAATACAATTACGATTATAAACGCATTTTTACTAGCATTGAGGCATCTATGTGTAAATTATTAAATGGTAAAAAGAAAAAAAAATAACTAGAGATTTGCAACAATACCAAGAGGGTAAGGCCTACCCTAGACCACCAGTGTTTTTTTCATCCTTGGGTACAAACCCTGTACCACAAGAATCATCAGGTAATGAGCACCAGAGTAATGAGACTGACTTGACAAGTGACAATGGTGCTGATGTTCAGCAAGGGCCAATTGTTCGTCGAAGTGAAAGAATCAATAAGTACAATAATAACAATAATAATAAAAATAATCAAAAGAACTTTTCCAATGCCTCATATAGTGCTGTTGTACAACAACAAAGGGATTCTGATTACGAAAATCAACCTGGTCCTAGTGGGCAACAGGGTTTTTCCAATGGCCAGCGCTATCAACAGAAAACATTGAACTCGAACAACAACAATCGAGGGTGTCAGAAAAACAGACGCAATCAGCGCAGTCGGTGACTGAATTTTCAAATGAGGGGCCCTAGATTTTAAGTGCTCATAGCAACGACTTTTGCATTTACAATTTTACTATGTTGCAATTGCCTTATGAAATTATTGAATTTTTTTCTAAAAGGTTTTCCTTTGTACCTGATGCTCACATGAATGTGGTCAAAACTCTAATTGACCTTAAGCTTTTAGTTCATAAGCTTAATTTAAATGCACTTTTAGGACCAGCTAATATTAGTTCCGATTGCCTAAGAGTGTCTAGTTCGTTTAATCCTCCCCTACATGCTAATTTATTATTATTCGAAAATATGTGTGAAATTGACATGCGCTCTTTAAGTCACAGTTCTTATACTACTAAAAGAACTATCAAAAATATTAGTTCTTGTGAGTATGATTTTATTACATTACTACAGGATTGTAAAATTAGAGCAATGAAGCCTGACAAGGGGGGTGGATTGGTTTTAATGGACCATGACAAATATGTAAGTAAAATGATGTTACTTGTAAACTCTCCTTCTTATGCATTGGTTAGTCGTAATGAGCTCAATGTAGCTTATAGTAAAATTGTCTATATTGCAAGATTTGTTCCTAGAAAGTTCTATAGACATGGATTTGTACAATTACTTGTCTATTATTTCTCCAAGAATACCTACATTATTTGGCACACCTAAAATACACAAAAGTGTTTTTGACCCTCCCTTTAGGCCTATAGTGGATGGTAGAGGGTCTATCACTTATGCATGTGCCAAATACGTTGATAGTGTTTTGAAACCTTTAATACTAGCTGAAAATCAAATTTGTAAGGACTCTTGGAGTTTTTTAGAACAACTAGGAAGAGTTCCTTTCAATCAAGATTATACGCTCTAACAGTAGATGTTAAGGACCTATATACAGTGATTCCACAAGATACTTGGTCATCTCTGGAAAAAAGGAATTAGGAAAGGGTTTTATTGCCCTTTTTAAAGACCCAAAAATTCAAAGAACACAAAATTTTTTATATTTTAAAAGCTCCCCAGTTCTCTGGAACAAGCTCCCAATCCATGTGAAGCAGAGTTCCTCTCTAACCCAATTCATGTGTAACTTGGACAATTGGATGGGGAGCAGGAAAATCCCTTTTTTGACACCTATGTCCCTAATGGACACAGGCAGCCTATAAATGGTTCATCTCCAACGTCCCTGCTTGTAAATGTTTCACCTCCCAAGTCCCTGCTTACATTTATCAAGGGTACCAGAACTTGTAGAGATTTGAGATGCATGGCTAGGCCTAAAGAGGCCCTTGTGGTCCTTAGCCTAATAAATACCTATGAACCTATAAACCCTTTATTAAATCTTCAAATGCATTGAAAAATGGAGAGCTGCAAGTTGCTATTAAAATTAAGTGTAATTATTACACACAGCTGTGCCATATAGATAAGAAATACTGTAGCTGGTGCATTATGAGGTAAACTCCTATACAAGATATTAAGGAGAGGAGTCGAGTTTGTTATTGTTTTCCAGATGTAGTAGTCCAGGTGAATAATATGAATGTCTTGAGGCATGAAAGAGTTATGGAGAGCAAGGTACAAATGATGTCCCTCTTTCAAAGTGACGATTATGAAGACATCTGCAATGAGGAATGTTAAAAATTAATGACTTGGACAGAAAAAAGATGCATACATGTTTAAAAACGATTATTTCTGGAAAACAATGTTATACTTCATTGAGTATGAGAAATAAAAGCTTTGATTCTACAGACCAGACCTAAAGAAATATGTTTCATATCTCAAAAAAAATCTTATCTGATGAATAATTCTGTTTGTCTGCTAAAAGCATCTGCTACAGTATGTTTTGTTTCCTATAGTTGGGTTCTGTATATGTGATTGGAATAACACGGCTGATGTTTTTGCATATTTTTATGCATATTACTGCTCTGGTCCTGTGCCTAGTTCTTTGCTGTCCAACATTCTGCCTATAATTACACAGTTAGGGATAAATTAGAATGGGGTTTTATGAATGGGAGTATGCCAGTGAATCACTGCCCTGTTATATGATCATAGTAATTTTTCTTTCCTCATCTGCTAGAGGTGGCTCCTTGTCATGTTAATGGATGACATTTTATTTTCTTCATGTGATCAAATACAAAATATTGACACTGGAATCTAAATGGTGCCTTTTTGTGGGTTACAATGTTTCCTATAACACCAGTATATACAAATGGTTTTATCCCTTTCTCCTTCTTAACTGTTTTATTTTATTTGTTCTTTGTTGATCAGGTTAGTCCCATTAGGATATTGGCTTCTTTTCAGGGGACAGCCAAGGTGGTATTTCTACTATTAGGGCAAACAAGGCTTAGGCATTGGGCAACTTCCCCTAAAACTACAACACTTGTGGTGTATGCAGCTGATGGGTGAGAACATCCGTTCTGTTCCTAGCACAGTGGTGGCTGGGAGAATGGCATGCAGAACTTGGTGAGGGAGAAGTGTGGAGTAGAAGTGAAAGCTGACTTCTAGAGTTGATCTTGGAAGTAGAGGAGGACAGATATGATGTGGAGAAACAAAAGCAAAATTGGATAACAGATATCCAGGATGTTTTTCAAAAGAATTTGTTTGGAGATTCAAGGGATGAGGAGCAACAGCAGGAAGATTTTATTATTACAAGTCTTCATTCGGGAGGGTTGTGGGATAAGAACCTGTAGACCAGAGTGATCTGGAGACAGGGAAGGATATATCTTGGGGAGATATGATGGGAAAAATTAATATGGAAGAGGGGCAAGACTTGAAGGAAAGGATGTTTGTAGAAGTGGTCAGTGAACAGGAAGACGAAAACAGAGTAAATGGAAAGAAAGAAGTGTGTTGCAAGAATTTAGAGTAAAGAAGAATTATAAATGCTACAAACAAACTAAACTTTAAACTTAAACCACACAGAGGCAGCGAATAAACTGGTAGCTACAAACAGACAAAATGATTTATTGTGTTAGCGCTTTCGGAGGGGTTAATACCCTTCCTTCATCAGACAATTCAATACACAAATTAACCTTCCTTATATAGCTATAACATAATTACTAAGTGACATCATTATAAATCAATTAAGAGATCAATTGAGCATGCAAAGCGCTTGATGAAGCTGGAGCCTAGAGTTTTACTTTCACCAAGCTTTAAAACTAAATAAGCCCATAAAAATCTAGTCATACATATTTCAATACACATATTTACAAAAATCAGCTAAATGAAAATGAATTAACAAATATGTAATTCATTAAATAAATAGTAAATACTGCAAATGGTAGCAAACTAATAACATATTTTAAAAACCTTCTAAAATCCGTTTAATATGCTAAAATGTTATAAGTATAATAAATACTAATTTAATCTATCATATCACAGATATAAAATTCCTAAATAAATAATCTTTATCAACTTTATGAATATAAATATATATGAACTGTTTAAAAATTGTTGTTAATTGTTATTTGTGAATGAATAAGTACACTAAAATTGTAATGTTTATAAAACATGTTAAATATCTTATTCTTTATGTACTCTAACTTAACATGTTTTAGACATTATATGAATTTTCACTTATAAAAAAATTTTTTTAGGACCGGAACGTAAACAAAGTTATCTTTTCAATGCTAATTTTCTAAGCACACATTTTATGGAAACAAACTCATTAAGGCCAGGATGGACATAAGCTATAGTTCTTATCTGCCAATAAAGTTCGTGGCATTCTAAATCTAATTGCCACGGACTACCCCTAGGATCTGGTGTCACCTGATGTAATACTACAAACCTAAAACTATGGTTAGGGTTATTAGCCAAATGTCTTGCCAAAGCATTATTATTGTCCCGTTTAGTTATTGCGTATTGGTGTTCATAAATACGCTGTCTCAATTCCCTTTCAGTTTTACCTATGTAAAACGCAGGACAATCTTGGCATAGGGCACAGTAAACTACTACTACTAGCCCCTCCGAAAGCACTAACACAATAAATCATTTTGTCTGTTTGTAGCTACCAGTTTATTCGCTGCCTCTGTGTGGTTTAAGAATTATAAATGGGCAGGTATAAAATATGGGACAAGAATGTTGTGCCTTTAGAAATCAAGGCACAAGAGGTGCAAGGTTTTATTATGATTAAAAGTAGACTTATTGTGACATTTTCTTTGAGACTGATGCAATATTAGAAACGTTTTTTGAGAAAATGAAAAAAGAAAAGAAATGTATTCATGGAATAAATATATTGTAAAGACTTTCTTTTCCATGAAACACACACGCACACACACACACACACACACACACACACACACACACACACACACACACACACACACACACACACACACACACACACACACACACACACACACACACACACACACACACACACACACACACACATACGCTTGCATGCACTCACACACACATACACACAAAGTTTATATACATTTCTGAAAGAAACTGAGAGAGAAACTGTTAAAAACTATTTACTAAAGACCTTTTGCAAAGAAGCGAAAGGACATTTTTAAAGTACTTGATGATAGAGGACATAGGATAGTGGCTTAGGACTCTAATGTGATTTTGAAAATGGAAAATGAAAAAATTGCACATATTCATAGGTTCATAGATAGGTACTAGGCTATTGGCCCTGGGGCCTATACGATGATTAATGTTGATGGTCATAGAGTTGTTAAATATTGGGGGCAACCAAAAACATATTTTTTTCCTGTGGGAGGGAGGAACATTTTGTATGTAATTGTGATAAAAAATGTTATTTATGTGGGAAAACTGGTCATGATACTAGAAAAGGAGAGAAGAAATGTTTTAAATGCAAACAAACAGGACATTTATGGATGGATTGTGAGAAACAGAAACATTTATAATATAATATAAAAGGACAGACTACAGAAGAGGTAAATAATAAAGAACAATTACAACAAGATGAACAACAAAAGGATAAAAGGGAGAGCAATGACACTACTAATCAAGAAGAAAGTGTGATTAATAAACAAAAAGGGGAAGGGGAGAGAGAAACTGGATCAGAAGTTAGTGATGGAGAAGATATAGATTAGAAATGATTAAAAAGAAAAGTTTGATTGGCAAAAGGGTTAAAGACAGGAAAAGAAAATTTCAGGATGTAGGTTTGAAAGTAAAAAAGAAAGGAAATTGATAAATAATTTATTGTAATTTAAGGTGGAGGGAAGCAAATAATCGTAAAATTCTATTTATCAATGTTAATTGTATAAAGAATGTAGTAAGAAGGATTGGGGTGTTAGAATGGTGTAATACATATGAGGTAAATGTAATAGTATTAGAGGATGCTAGAGGTTTAAATGAAAAAAAGAGAACATACAGACAAGGGAATTCAATAAAGCCTACACTATTTTTTTCTGTCTACGCATTGCTGCATGATGGGTACACCAGTGAGAACAATTTTAGATTCAGTAAGTGCCACTTAGAGGTGTGCACATACTCACAAAGACAGAAAATATCAAGGAATGCAAATTACCTGATAAGCAGGTGGGTCTTATGCAGATGAGGCAAGTTAAGCAATCCAACAAATGGAAAGGCATCCATGTAGTCCCCATGTCAGTGTCCGTAGTGTATGCAGAGTTTTTCTGCATACAGGGGTCTACACAGAGAAAAGGGGATGTAAAACAGAAGAAATGTGGACATACATCCCCTGAAACTGTATGACCTCATACAGATATGTGCAAAAATAATGTTGTGGATCTCAGAAAGAGGAACTGAATAAGTTAAAATAATACTTTATTTTCTTTAATAATCTTGGCTTCTTTGCGCTGTGCACCACAGTGCTCAAACATACAATTAATTAACATTAATACAAAATAAATAAATAAATAAATACAATAAAAATGTGCATTTTACAATATATGTTAGAAATGTGGTATAGCTCCCTGTGTCTGTGCCATACAATGGTGCATTGGTGCTTTTGCCTTAGTCATACAGCTCTGAACTGTGTAGTTTCCAGGCTGTCAGCATGGATATATTTGTAAATTAGGTGGATGTCTTGAATAGCAAAATGGAGGAATCATGTTCACATAGCCACTTCGTGTAGGCTCCCACACCATGTTGATATTCCCAGTGGATGTGAATGCCAGTGGGGGGGGTGTCCAGTCACTTTTAGGATTGTTTAATAGCTGAGAGTGTTCACTTGGAAAGACCACCTAGGTCACAATGATGACATAGGCAACAAGTAATTAAAAAAGGATATATTTAATTACTGATTTTGACTTTTGTGTAACCTATGCTGCATGGCATGGTGCATAGCTGAACGTGTTTGTGCAGCACACCACCCACTTGACAGTGATGACGTAGGCAGCAATGAATGGAAAGCAGATATTTTCAATGAATATTTATTAATGTGTATAAGCTATGCTGCACAGCGCACAGTGTCTTGCTGTGCACTAAAGTATGGCCATTAAATAATGTTAATCCCATTCTAGCCAGGTGAAATATTTATTTACATTTACATTTGTTTA